>NC_051160.1:107114095-107139843 GCF_013339745.2 Dermacentor silvarum | reverse complement strand
TTTTTTCGGACCATTTCCGCGACGGCCGTCGGCCGCAGTTACGCGTCGCGATTTATGAAGTGCGTGCAATACCTGGTGTTGTCTTGCGTGGGTATGGATAGGTTTATTCGCCTACCATCGTATTTTTTCTACGCTTGTCACGTTCGCCAGGCAAATTCCTGCGTTATCTGCGTCTGCACTGCCGGACGGTCGACCGCAAGAAATTTTTGAAATGTTGAGTGCTAGCCAATGTGCAAGCGAAGAAAAGCCGTGAGGCAGTGGTGGCAGATCGCCTGCCTTCCCGCATAGTTAGGCCGTGGGCATAGCTCGTTCACCTTTGTCACAGTTACCACCTTCGTTGTTGTTTCAAAGCGTATAGCTTTTTGCGGGAGCGACACGCGTTTTTGCGCATCTGACCGAATGTGCGCGCGCCTAAATAAAGTAAAATCAATCAGTTTTTGTTTTTATTTACACAATATAAAGAGAGGAGACTGAGATCAATGGGTAATGAACGGCTAGAACAAGAGCAGGGCAGAGCAAGAAAAAGGGAAGAGTGTGCATAGAAGCGAACTCATAAAACAGGTATAAAACTAATAGAGGCAAGAATTACTCCAGAGGGAAAAATTGAAAAGAAGAAAAAGTCGAGGAAAATAAATCTAAACAATTATAAAGTACAATCTGTTGTCTTAAAAGAGAGGTACCAAACTGTTTACCCGAGAAAATTCATGGCTACGCATGACGCTTATAGACAAAGACAACTGAACAAGGTTCACTGCAATAGCTTAGGAAATCAAAAGTTGAGCTTAGTCCAGCATTTTGATACAATTGTAGTGAAGAAGAGGAAGAAGTGCTCTTGCGTCTGTCGCTGTGCGCACCATCAGCGTTCGTGGACTGCCTCGATTGCGTGAGACGTCCAATAAATCGTCATATCACATTTGGTGGAAGGTGCTGCAATCCCCGACCTCACCCTGGAACTTCGCAGCCGAACGTTGCCGACTGCTTCAGCCGCTACCATGCTCGAGCCCACCGACAATCCGCCAGCAGCTTCCGCCGCGCCCATCATTTGCGGTGCCGTCCAGCGGCAGCGGGACCCCCCCCGTCTTCAGCGGAGCCGGTGAGACTGACGTGGAAGATTGGCTCTCTACCTATGAGCGCGTCAGTGAGAACAACAAGTGGGATGACCCGACGAAGTTACGTTCCGTCATCTTCTATCTTGCTGACGTTGCGAACCTCTGGTTCCGCAATCATGAGCGGGACCTCCAAACCTGGTCCGCTTTCAAGGCAGCATTCACGGAAGTCTTCGGCCGCCCAGCCTTACGAAAGCTCCGTGCTGAACAGCGTCTACGCCAACGCGCTCAACAGCCTGGCGAGACGTACACCAGCTACATAGAGGATGTCGTCGATATTTGCGCCCGCGTCGATTCTACCATGAGTGAAGAGGACAAGGTGAAGCACATCCTCAAGGGCATCGAGGACGATGCATTTCAAATGCTTCTCGCGCGAAACCCTTCATCTGTCGCAGCTGTCGTCACTCTTTGCCAGAGCTTCGATGAGCTGCGTCGCCAGAGGGTCCTTGCGCGCAGCGCTGTTGCGCCCGGCCACTCTCTCTCGGGCCTCACGCTTCCCTCCAACTCCTCGCCTGAATCCTCACTCTCCGTTCAGATTAAGGATTTTATTCGTGAGGAGGTGGCGCGCCAACTGTCTATGCTGCCTCTCAGCGATCGACCCCTACAGCCTGACACATCTCTGGCTGCTCCCATTAGGAGAGCCATTCGCGAGGAACTTGCCGACTCGCTACCTTTGGCTCCACCCTGTCCTCCCGTGGCGGCACCTCTGACCTATGCCGCAGTCGCAGCGCGACCTGCGCCACCGACATTCGCATTTCCTTCGACAGTGCGAATGCCACCTTCGTCGAATGCCACCTTCTAACCCTGCTGTCTCAACGCCTGGGTATGGATATTCCCACGATGCTACCGGCCATTCCATGCATCCCGACCCAGAGTATCCGCCGTCGTCTCGACGCCCTTTCGGCAACCATCGTTCTCCGTCACCACGTCGTCGCTCGCTTTCCCCCTTACGTCGTCGCCAGTCACCTAGCGAGGGAAACTAGTTGCTGCAGTTCTGCAGGCACGAACTGCCAGCTTCGCGACTTCTACAAGGCCTGCACAGTCGCCCCACAATTTACTGGACGTTTTGGTTGAAGGAACCGCCACAATTGCGCTTATTGATACTGGGGCTGCGGTTTCTGTTATGGACGAAAAGCTTTGTCGTAAGCTCCGCAAGGTCACCACGCCGTTGTCTGGTTTGCTACTGCGTACCGCGAGTGCGCAGCATATAGCACCGCTCGCTCAATGTACCGCAAGAGTGCTCATTGCCGACGTAGTTTATGTTGTTGAATTTTTCGTGCTTCCTTCATGTTCACATGACATCATTCTTGGCTGGGACTTCTTGTCTCACCATCGTGCCATCATCGACTGTGCTCGGGCCGAAGTGGCGCTTTTCCCGCTTTCCGAAGCCTCGCTGCCTGACCCTTCTGAAAGTAAAGCCGCCAAGCTCACAGTTGTCTCCGATACGAACATACCACCCGAAATGTCGGTTCTTGTGCCCGTATCTTGTTCCGCCGCGCCAGACGCTACGGTGCTTTTTACACCATCGCCTATTTTTCTACGTCGCAAGGCTCTCCCTCTACCATTTGCCGTCCTCAACACTGTATCTGGATTATCCACTATGCTTGTGTGTAACCCGCTTCAATCCCCTGTGACCTTACTGCGTGGAGAATCCCTTGGTCGTGTTCAGCCCCTTGACCCGCTTCACATTCTCGATACTTGCGACGACATGGCCTGTTATGAGCTCGACGCCCTCACTTCTCCATTGCTGTGCGCATCATCATCATTGTCGTCGTCGTCAGACGTTCTCGAATCTGCCTTGGACGCCGATCTCCCACCTGCGTACCGCCAGCAAGTCCTCGCGCTTCTTCAGAATTTTCGCTCGTCGTTTGATTGCGACCAACCATCCCTGGGACGTACGGCGACCGTCACTCACAGCATCCACACTGGTTCCCATCCACCATTACGCCAGCGGCCATACCGCGTGTCGGCAGCCGAGCGACAAATCATTACCGAGCAAGTCGACGATATGCTGCATCGTGGCGTCATTCGGCCTTCCCAGAGTCCTTGGGCGTCTCCTGTAGTATTAGTACGCAAGAAGGACGGCTCAATACGCTTCTGTGTGGATTACCGTCGGCTCAATGAGATAACTCGTAAAGATGTGTATCCGCTGCCTCGGATAGATGACGCCCTCGACTCCCTACAAGGCGCGGAGTACTTCTCATCTTTGGATCTTCGCTCCGGCTATTGGCAAGTGCCGATGGCTGAAGACGACTGTGAGAAGACCGCTTTCGTCACGCCCGACGGCTTGTATGAATTTACCGTAATGCCATTCGGGCTCTGCAACGCGCCCGCTACTTTCGAGCGTATGATGGACACTATCCTTCGTAACTACAAGTGGAAAACATGTCTATGCTATCTTGATGATATTGTCGTGTTTTCGCCCGATTTCCCGACGCACCTCGTTCGCTTGCGTGAGATCCTGACGTGTATCACCTCTGCCGGCCTCCAATTCAACATCAAAAAGTGCCGTTTTGCTGCCCGCAAGTTAACAATATTGGGACACGTTGTTTCGAAGGATGGTGTACTTCCTGACCCAGCCAAGCTTCGCGCGGTCGCAGAGTTTCCGATGCCCACCACTCTTAAGGCACTCCGCAGCTTTATAGGGCTCTGCTCTTACTTTCGGCGTTTTGTGCGCAATTTTGCCACTATTATCGCACCACTGACCAATTTGCTTACGGCTAGCAGCGGCATCTCCGCGTGGTCAACTTCGTGTGACGACGCCTTCAAGCAACTACGTCGTCTACTTACTTCGCCGCCGATTCTTCGACACTACGATCCGACAGCGCCCACAGAGCTACACACGGACGCCAGTGGCATCGGACTTGGTGCAGTCCTAGCGCAACGGAAAGACGGCTACGACGAGTACGTCGTCGCATATGCGAGTCGCACTTTAAAGAAGGCAGAAGCCAACTACTCTGTCACAGAGAAAGAGTGCTTGGCCATTATTTGGGCTCTCGTCAAATTTCGTCCGTACCTATATGGTCGCCCTTTTGACATTGTTACCGACCACCACGCCCTTTGCTGGCTGTCCTCGTTGAAAGATCCGTCAGGTCGCCTCGGCCGCTGGGCACTTCGCTTACAAGAATATAACATCCGCGTTGTCTACCGATCGGGCCGAAAGCACTCCGACGCCGATGCGCTTTCTCGATCACCGCTACCTTCCGATGTGGCTTCAGTGTCAACGCCCTTCGCATCCATGTCGACGATCAACGTCGCTGATATGCCGGCCGAGCAGCGTAAGGATCCCCTGCTTTCAACTATGCTAAATTTCCTCCACGATCCCTCCGTCACACCCTCTTCTCGAACACTTCGTCGCCAAGCCGCTCACTTTGCTGTCCACGACAACGTCCTTTACCGCAGAAATTATTTGCCTGATGGTCGCAAATGGCTGCTTGTGATACCACGACACATGCGTACTGACATATGCGCTTATTTCCATGACGCTCCTCATAACGGTCACGCCGGCGTTCTGAAAACGTACACTCGGCTGAGGCAGCGTTTCTACTGGCACGGCATGTATCACTTCGTGCGCCAGTACGTACGCGCTTGCACGGCGTGCCAAAGGCGTAAAATTCAACAGCGCCCTCCTGGCGAGTTACAGCCGCTCCCCTGCCCGGCCCGGCCATTTGATCGCGTCGGCATAGACCTATACGGGCCACTTCCCTACAGTTCCTCGGGTAACCGATGGATAATTGTAGGCGTCGACCACTTGACGCGCTACGCCGAGACTGCCGCACTTCCGGCGGCTTCTGCGCGTGACGTTGCCTTCTTCATCTTGCGGAACTTCGTTCTTCGACATGGAGCACCACGCGAACTGCTCAGCGACCGGGGGCGTGTGTTCCTGTCCGAAGTAATACAAGCCCTTCTCGCTGCATGCAGCATCGTTCACCGCAAGTCTACCGCCTACCACCCGCAAACGAACGGCTTGACAGAGAGGTTCAACCGCACACTCGGTGACATGTTGACTATGTACGTTGCCTCGGACCACAGTAACTGGGACACTGTTTTGCCGTTCGTCACGTATGCCTATAATACCGCCACACAAGCTACCACTGGCTTTTCGCCATTCTTTCTGTTATATGGCCGCGAGCCCTCGTGTACAATGGACACCCTGCTCCCATACCGACCCGACGCTTCTGAATGCACGCCAGTGTCTGAAGCCGCCAAATACGCAGAGGACTGTAGGCAGCTCGCCCGTACCCTTACGACCGTCGCCCAAGGTCGCCAAAAGCTGCGGCATGACAGTAACGTGCCTACACCACATTTTCCGCCTGGTTCCCTTGTTTGGTTGTGGATCCCACCTCACAGCCCTGGCCTTTCAACCAAACTTCTTGCACGCTATGATGGTCCCTACCGCGTCATCGACCGTACCTCGGCTGTCAACTACGTTGTCGAGCCTGTGACGCCATCACACGACCTTAGACATCGCGGACGTGACACGGTTCATGTCAGCCGACTTAAGCCATACTATGACCCCCTGATCCTGCCTACGCCGTAGGTCGCCAGGATGGCTCATCTTCTCTCCCGGGGGCCATTGTAGTGAAGAAGAGGAAGAAGTGCTCTTGCGTCTGTCGCTGTGCGCACCATCAGCGTTCGTGGACTGCCTCGATTGCGTGAGACGTCCAATAAATCGTCATATCACACAATAAAGATCAAGACCCGGCGCATAACATTTGTTCAACAAACGGGGTAAGCTATATTCTTACAATTTCAGACCGCAAGTTGAATAGCACATCGGGACCGTCTAGTATGTCGTCCTTCGTGTTTTATAGTCTAAATTATTGGGCTCTAAATTCGCCACGTCATTTAAAGGAAAGTTTTTATTCATAATACATTTAACAGGCACTCTAAGGCTAACCTGTACCAGTGAATGTCATTATTTTTATGCGGTATTTTTCGAAGCCAAATGACGCCGGGTTAGCAAACACAATGTCAGAAATCATGCCTAAATTTTTGTTTCAGGCTTTAGGAGTTGGAGAAGGTTGGTTCGCGTAGTGGCTACTCCCAAACTCAGATGCATTTATACACATGGGCGTGAAAAGGAGATTTGTAAACACGCAACTTGTCCGTTTCTAGAAGCGCTCACAGCGATATCGATAGCTTTCCATTTTGTGTCCGTTGTGCAACGCCGTAGGTGTTCGTCTCGCATCTGGCATAGAAAGAAAGCACTGCGTTGTTTCAGCATGAGCGAAAACAAGAACGCCAGCAGTCCAGCAGAAGTTTGTGGATTTTGATAACATCTAAAGCACTATATCAAAGTGAATCATCTAGAAAACAAAATGTTTTGTTGACCCACTAGAAATCATTGCTCGCACAAAAAAAACATTATACTCTCCAGCAGCTTGCTTTGATCATCAAAACACCAATAAAACATTAAGCATGCCACATTCATATTATTAATGGTTCGCGTAATGTATTTAGTGATGCACAATGTTGCACGGTTTATTCAGCGAGATCAGGATGATATTTGATTACTTGGTAAACAGCTTAAATTGTTTCTTCATGACATTCCCACTCAATTCTAGCTGCTCGCGCGTTTACTGAAGAGGTGATGTGTCCACTGCATTTTACGGAATCTCTAAGCGGCCGCCACTGCTCCTGACCACAATGCGCATTGCTTCATTCGCACGTCATCCTGGTGGCTCCGTGGACATAATTTTTTTCGAATTTCAACCTCTTTTTGCAGTGTACATTGTTGTAATAATTTGGAGACACGTTCGCAACCGCGTGTCTGCGACTTCAATGAACACTTTTCTATAAAAGGGCAAGCTGGCTTTCCCATGGTGCACAATTGCCCAAGACATCGCAGCCAGCCTTCCGCTAAAACGGCAATTGCTCCACATACGTTTCTTGTTTTAATTTTTGGTTTGCTGATTATTGTACGATTGTAAGGAATGACAGAAATCATCAGAAATGCAATAACAGCCAATTATCCAGTATTTGGGTAACGCTGCACATAGCCGTCGTGTTCAAATTGTGTGCATTTTAGCAGCCAGTAAACTTTGACGGTATACAAGACAGATTCAAACCCAAAGATTTTAATCCACATGGAAAGCGTCTTTGTGGCTTGACACCACCTCGCGTTGACCAAAGATAATGGCTGTGAAAGACAAGCAATAACCCTCTACTTCAACAATTTGTGCATTCTAATTCATAAAAACAAAACGTGACCTATACTTCAGGTGCGAGAGAAAGCTTGCTTGCCTATTATTTCTTGTGCGCTGGGGTTTCGTGCTGACCATGTAACCGCGCGCTCTTATATATATATTATTTGCCGAAGTTTGGTTTATTTCGCGAATATCGAGAGATAGTAGAAATAGGCCGGCAGGTAGCTGGATGGGTAAATCTGGTTTTTTACCCTTCTGCGTAGGAAGGGGCAGGGAGGTAATACGATAGGAAAGTAGATAGAGAGAGAAAGGTGCACCGACATACAATCACAGCCGCTCACTAGTACCGCATATTAAAGAAACAGGAAATTTCCAAACATGTCATTATGCACCAAAAACAGGTATCCCATTACGGTAAACAGAATCTGTTAAAGTATCTCAACGAGATGCATAGGTTGTACGTATTTACAGCTTAAATAAAGCTGTTACAATGTTTACAAGGGTTTAGCCGCCGTCCTGCTATAGACGCATTGTGGTATATTTCAGTGCGATGCGTAAAAATGAACGCTATTTCCTCGAGGAATATTATGTGTAGATCAGAGAATTGTGGTATCATTTTCATTATAGAGTTTTAGGATGGTAAATCTAATACTTGAATTCTTTTTTTTTAATTTAGCGTGTGACGGGGAACGCCTTTATAATGTTGTTGACCTACGTGGAAAATCCACTCGAAGAACTTGTTGGATTTTATAGTTTCCTTCTAGGTGCAACCAAATTCGGCGCACTGGTAACCCAGAAAAAAAAAATTTCAGTTCCCGTATATTCCATGGGAGATCCCGAACGAAGCCTCCGTCGTACGAGTATTGAAAACAGCTCAAAGTTTCTCAGCTGCCTTCTTTTCACAGGTGGTCTAATTTTACAACAGACGCCACACGCCCTTACGACAGACGCACCTTACAACAGATGAGCACTCGCTGACGTCGGAAACTGTCGCCCACCCGGTGAACTCGTACTCCTCTGCTGCCAGCAATTCTAAGACGTCATTGTCCAATTTCCTTCCATGATACATGAAGGTGCCGAGAGCAACAACGATAAGCACGCCGCCGCAGCAGACGCCACCGGCGCACAGGAAAGCCGTGATGTTGCTCCCTGCGGCCTGCTTGACATCCCCTTCCTTAGCGCCAAGTTTCGTCCCGGTTTTCGAGCCCTGAGTGCTGGATTCGCTGACACTGAACAAAAAAGGTGCATGACACAGCTAAAGCAGCACACAGTAATCATCTACTAATAACGATGATAAAAACTTTTATTCAAAAAAACGCTTGGGTTAGGGGAATACTGGTCAGGTCCCTACTCCGGGACTGTTGGCAAAAGCCGCCGCTCGTGCGCTTTCGAAGAGCGCTCGTTGCTCCTCGAGTAAAAAATAACGAAAAACAAAAGTAAACATATTTGTTCAAGAAATGTGTTGGTCAAACAACATGTATTTTTTAAAAACATTGTTTTTTTTTATTTTACGCTGCAAAACTCAATCCTTTTGCAGCAGAGTGCTTCCTATAAATTAAAATGAAAAATAAATGTGACGGAAAGAGATTTGTTGGTTGTCCTGCTATTTGCTGTTACCTTTCGTGTGCGGCTTAACCAGCCAGGAAAGTGTAGAGAGGGAGAGAGATAAATGGGTGCGCTTGTAAGTCCTAATTTCAATAAATGCCTCAGCAGTTAACCAGGACAGTCATGGTATTCCGAGCATGCTTACCTTTTTTGAATAAAAATTGCGTTGAATTGTTCGTGCGCGTTGCAGTCGTAAATTATTCTACTCAAACTCAAAAATGAAACCGATTCTTACTAAAAAAAAAAACCTCAATGCAAGTTGACTACCCATACTGTCATCGAATGGCAGTATGGCTAGCCCGGACCAGGACGAATTTTTCTTGAACTGCGAGGCTTTTCTTTCGAGGAACCCGTATGGGTTTTCTTTGTAGCAATTGTTACGATTGGGTGGATGTCTCATTTGAAAAGTTTGCTCATTTTAAGTTTTCAGTTTTCTCATTTTTAAAATTTCTAATTTTCTAATTTTCCCTTTATTTATCCTATCCACCTAGCGAGTTTCAGCTGAAATATTACGTCCAACCATCAAATGGACGTTGTTATTTTACGTCTTCGTTTGCCCTGACGATATTCCAATTTGCTGTACGTCTGGCATTTCTAATCAATTAGATAGAACTGAAAATGATTTTCTGTGGTTTCTAGACCGTGAAAAGGAGGCGTCATTGGACTGCGATAGCGACTAGCCGCTAAATTACAGGTGGGTGCGTATCTGCGTGCCTTTGTATGTTCCATAAATTTCATTTACCACGGTACGCGTCGACTCAGCTTTCGTTACTTGATGCGCGTGGTAGCATTGGTACCAAGTTATTTTTTGGAAAGGATTTTTTTTTTTTTTACATAACTGCGTGTTACAATCGGGGGCACGGTAGAATCGTGAAAATACGGTATATACGTATAGCGGTAGAGCTGGACTTTGCTGTGTCGTGTAGCAGCGCTTATCTTGTGTCCGGGTGTCTTGTCGCTCGTTATAAGTTTTGACACTGGCTGATTTGTAACAAAGTCATAGCAGCATTTGACACTTTCTTACTACCTGAAAGGTGCAGTTCTAAAGAAAGCAAAGGTACTCCCACGAAGCAGGAAACTAAGCAATAATTTTTTGGCTAAGTGACGGGAAACACCACTGAAATAAATAAGGGTAAATGACAGAAAGAATAATTTTACTACAGAATATTTCTTTGAACAGAAAGACATGCGTACTTTATTTTATACTACTAAAAAGATAAGTCAGTAATTATCGTATGCTCTTGCTATTTCTGTTTTCTACACAATGTTTTACAGTATAGCGAGAAATGTTTTTCAGACACGGCTCTCTGTAAACTTACGATACCGATGGTACGAAAAATGTGATTTTTTTGTTCGAGCGATTCAAGGTACTTTGCTGGAATGTATTCTGTAATCCCTGACTCATGTCGACGTGGCACTCGTGATCTCGTAGAATTCTTTTCTCCTTGGACTACCCCTTGTACATCGTGCCACAAATTCGTTTTAGTCGTTTGGTCAAAATACACCTGGTAGTCATAGCGTAAGCTATTCACACAGGATATAAAGCAGTGGGTATTCCAAACTCTGGAAGTTTTGTAACCAGTTCGTTACCGTCAGCTCTAATTACAGTAGATAGAATGTTGCTGTAGACCATTTTGTTGTCACAGACGACGAAAGGCATTCATAAAATGCACTTCGAATACCGCTAATTAAGATGAAAATCAAGTAGGCACCACAAAGATGCCAGTAAGTGATGTTTCTGCCGAATCACGTTTGTGCCAGAAGAGTTGTTTTCATGACAAAGAACACACTTGAGGAGACGATTAGTTTCCTAAATTGCACTTACATGATAATCTAAGTTAGGTTATTTTAACATGGAGGAAATAGGGTTTTTCACATTCGCGACAGGACTGTCGGTAATAACGACTCCCTCGAAAAACGATTATGACCGTGAGCTTACCTTCTTGCCTAAAAAGCCATATAAACTAAAGTATGCTGTATACGATAGTTACAACCTTCTAGTACGTTTTCTGCGTCGCGGGTGCTCCAATACGATATTTCATTGCGGATACCTCGGCCAAGTCGCGAATAAACGTTTCTAAAAACAATTGATATAAATAATTCTGGCGTTAGTTTCTGCGGGACCTTTATGTGGTGTAGAACAGCCAGCCCAGGCATGATAGGCAACTGCATCGATTTCCCTTGCTGTCGTTTTTCTAGCGTCCAACAGTCGCGTCTTTTGTGATCGATCATTTACAGCAATACGTTCGATGGGCATAAAATGTAAAGCCGCTCATGAACTCATAGATAGCTTGCGCTGAGGTCATTCTCAGCACCATTGTGATAAATCAGCACAGTGAGTAGCTGCGTCCGTTAGCGTCTCGCGTGGCTACAACACACTTCAACACAGCCAGGTAGGGCAGGGGGCCTCCTACGCTTTTCTTACGCCATGGAAGCACAGGCTACCCATGGCAGTGAATATGACACACTGACCGCATCATAGATGCCATGTTAGGAAACCATCAATGTGAGAACCTGCGTACGTCAGCTCACGTACAAGTTATCTGTAGTTAGGTTATTGTTGGGGAACCCCAGGTGGCAAGGAATATTACAGAGTCCCCCGCTACTGTGTGCCTCATAATTAAATTGCAGATATAGCACGTAAAACCATTGAATTTTTTTCAATTATGGGACGTCGCGGTCTCAAAGCAACAATTTCTAATTGCTACGCATGTACAGAGATAATAATTGAGTTGCATTGTCTCGAATACTATTAGTGCTTGGACTTGTAGAAAGAAATAAGCGCAATAAATAACTTCGGTGGAATGACTGAAGCCACATGCATGAACGCCAGACAGGTCCATGAGCTAACCTTTTTTCTCAAAGTACCGAAAAAATCGCGAGTTTCAGGCTTCCTTGTAATGATTTTTCCGGGTAACTGGCACAAACGTAGCGCTAAAACCCCCCAACTCCAAAAGGAGCATTGAACTACCTGTCAAAGTGTCCTTGTACCATTCTGTCCAGTGGGTCAAAGTTTGTGTAAATCTATAAAAAATTATTCAACAAGTATCCCATCAACACATTATTCGGAATTTTACATTCACTTTTACAAAATCCCGAACCCAACAGTGAGGTCATATCACAAACAATACTAATAAAGCGTTCGCACCACCACGCTTCCAAACATGAATTGAGAAAAAGCAATAGGTTTGTGAGCCTATACCTGAGCAGCCACTCCTATATATAATCGACTTGTAAGGGCAGACTTTCACTCGCTGCGTTGGTGTTTTACCTAAATGCGAGCTCAAACTCCTATACGTTTGTAACACGGGCACGTTTGACCGCAATCGCGCCTGGTCGGGAGCAAATTACACGGTGGTCATTGTCTCCCTCCTGCAGTTTACGCAACTCGTTCAGTATCAATCGAGAACTTCGATCCCGATTGTGTTCCATCTCGATCAAAAGTGCACCGTGTGACAACCGTATCAGTTCCCGTATCCAGGACAATGCTTGCTACAGACAGGTTCGCTTACTCGTCTGCCGCTGCCATTTGCTATCGTGGTTGTTGGTAGTCCCTGATGATCTGCGATGTGGGTCCCAGTAGCGAGCGCTTCTTGTTCTGTTCGCCGTCAACACCCGAAACGCGCAGCACGCGCGTGCTCCTTAGAGCATGACGCTTACCCACTACGGGGGATTGTCAAACATAACTGTGGTTAGAGGGCGGAAGAGAAATAAAATGCACAATGGCTAGGTGAGGGGAAATTATACAAATAGAAGTAGGGCGTAACTAGGCAACACTAGCTCTCTAAGTGTGTGACAGCATACTTTGAGTCTGATGTCTCGATAACTGAACGTGTCTTCGTCGTGGGCACACTTTCATTTGTCAAAGTGACGTTTCTATATACATCACACTTTTAAACGATCGCGCAAGCTCACCACACCTCGAGATTTACGTTTGATGCCTCCAATACGGCAGAAGTGTTCGTGATCTATCATGTGACGAAAGATCTATCAAAATAAGCGCTATGAAACTTACAGTAAAAACACAAGTGTTCTGCTTTAATTTTTACCAAACTGCCGCTTCATGCATTCACGCACAAATGTAACTCGATCGCCCATGTATTTCGTCCCGCACTTGGGGATGGATATTTCAAACTGGTGTCATACTGAAAATTCGTTGCACGTGGATGCGCCTAGCAAATCCACCGGCTCCCATTCAGAAATTCCAATATGAGCCGTAAAGTAATTGTCTACAAGCTAATTAGTAAATTTTTAAAATAGTAAAATGCATCTCGACTTCACGTGAAGTTAAGCTCCATCTCTTTGTGTAATCTAGCTCAATAACTGCAATTATGCTATCTGCTACATGCGAGTTTGTAAAACACTTGACGGTTTAAAGAAAACGCGCTATAGCAGCCACCCCCGTCAGAGCAGTTTTCGCAAGCGCATTCTGCTCAAACTATATAAACATGAGTTTTTGTAGTCATCTCCTAAAGATTGAGTGACGGCTGAGCCGTGTGCAAGTGATCTCCGGCAATATTCGACAACAGTTCGAGTAGTCATTACATAAAATACAGCCGTGAATACGAAGCCAAAGTCAAAGCCACTGCAGTTCCATATGAAATACGCCATTGTTGCCTTTTCCGTAGGTTGAACGCCGTTGCGTAGCCAAGATTTCTTGCGGGGAAGTGGCTCACAGATACGTTGGGGAGAGGGACGTCAGGCTGGCGCAGGTGTGCTGGTAAACACATTTTATAGAGGTGTCACTTGTTGCAATGGCGTGCCAAATTGCTCAAATGGGGTACTTTAACAGACACCAGAGTTAACCGAATATTTCCATTGCCTCACATTATCCGGGTCACATGCAAATGTATACCATTTTTGCTTAATAAGGTTGGGGAAATTCCAAACTGTAATATGGTTGCGACGTCCAGTCCGCCCGGAGAAGGTAGAAATGCTGTACATTGTATAAGTATCCAGTCTAAAGGATAAAAAAAATATGCAGCGAGTTCCACGAAGTGAAACCTGTCGAAACAGCAGAGCTG
Source organism: Dermacentor silvarum (assembly GCF_013339745.2). Taxonomy (NCBI): domain Eukaryota; kingdom Metazoa; phylum Arthropoda; class Arachnida; order Ixodida; family Ixodidae; genus Dermacentor; species Dermacentor silvarum. Next base: position 107,125,959 of record NC_051160.1, on the reverse strand, counting down.
TGGTCGTTTTGTTTCTGCGATTGTCGCGCATGTTTCTTTTTTTTCTTATTTCAATTAGCCAATATTTCTTAACTATATCCACGCTGAAGTGCCCAACGAGGATGAATGGAGGGCTTCTATAGCACTCCGATTCAAACCAAGTTAATTAATAAACTCTGATCCCTTTTGCGGTCTTTACTGCAAGACCGGGAGACACATGGACACTGAGCGGCGTCCATCGAACGAAGAGTGCGGGGCGCAAACACCCGCCACTATACCCCGGCGCCTCTCCTCCTTCTTCCCGGCGCGCGCTCCGATTGGTCGAACCAACCAATCGGAGCGCGCGCCGACCTGCTTAAGTTCGGAGCGCGCCGCCGACCTGCCCGCCGGGAGCACATTTTGTGCTAGCACGGAAAGTGCCTTGTCACAGTGCCTCAGCAAGAGTTCCCTGTTTTCCCAGACTGTGCTCCATGTAATGACCATACAGTCGAAGCAACTTCCAGTAATTCTTTTGGTACTGCAGGAAAAGCAAGTTCGGATGGTGGTGCACACCTTACAGGCGCTCTGGAAGCATCAAGCTTTCATGCTTCGCCCCACGCAGGAGCTCACGAAAGCCGTAACTGCGTTAGCGATGCATCCATATACCTCCGACTTTTGTATGAGGGTCTCGTACCGTTCTCTCCTGTCCAGATTATGGCAGAATCTATACGGCATATCCAGAGCGCCAATGCCTTGGCAATGACTTCCCTTTTGCGACAGACTCACAGACCACTGCGTAGACAGTGGTTCAGTAGAGAAGGTATTAGAAGAAGTTAGTGAAGCAGACATCATTTCAAAACTCCAGAGACCCTGATGGAACTTGCCGATCAGATCACAGCCGTGCCTTGCATTTCAAAAACATTTATGGCATATTGCTATACTCCTGCAAAAAACAGATAGGAAATAAATGCAGTATTTCCGTATATAGCAATGCTTGACACACTTCAGGCCACGCTGGAAACTGATTATGTAATTGCACAATGTGGGAACCGATTGCCAGTAACAGCATAGGTATCGAGAAACTTTCTCGATGGGAAGGTTTTAAATGCAACTGGTTTTACAAAAAAAGTATCAGGCGCTCAAGCTCCAGCTTTTTCAGGATGCTTTTGAAGTTGTCAATCCTATCAATGCAGCACAAAAGATGCTCAAGGTATCGGCAGTGTATTTATTGCTTGGAAATATGTAGCAATGGAAATCTACATAATAGTCTTCCCTTCGTGGTCTTGGTGGGCTCAGCTGATGCAATAAAATTTAGCTTGCTCTGCAACAAGAATGACTTTAACTCCTTTCGTCAAGAAAAAGTTGTTGCACCTCTACTTGATGACCGAAAGAAACCAGAGGCGGGAAAAATCAGGACTCTAGAGTTATCCCCCTAATTGGAACAACAGTTGCCACAGTTCGCAACAACTTGGCAGCCTGACAGCCAACGTGGCAACTTGGCAAATTGGTGCATTTGTTGAGAACTTTAGCTCGATAGGTTCTGTTTCGATCAAAGAGCAGTACTGTTCCCTCGGATGCAGTGTCAGGTGTGTGTCAGATAAGAAGAACACAAAATAACGAAAAAGCTCTTGTTACCTTGGAAACTCATTCTTCACTGAGTGTTGAAAAGGGCGTGGAATTCAATTCGCACTTTAGTCAACTGCAACATTTCAGCGTTTGCACACATGGTCTTCCACCTTGTTTTATTGAGCATTTGTCACTTCTCTTTTCGACATCGTCAACTCGCAGATAGACCCTGTGAAGTGCATTGAAAAAAAAGCACGGTGGTCAAGTAGTTGAACATGGGAATCTGCGAAGGTTTTTTCCCCTCCTCTTCCTTGGATGCGGGACGTGTACAGAGGATCAAGCCTGGCAGCTGGTCTTCCTGCTCTCGGAAACATTTCTGCTGGTTACTGCACCAGCAATCTCACCAGCCATGACTATGAGACCTAAAGCTCTTATAAAAGGCTACGTGACAAATCGACCAGTGGTTTTTCCGAAGATCCCACTAAAGCCGAAACATCCCTACCTTCTTGACTAGCCTTTCCTGATGATGCAGTCGGGAGCACTGATTAAGATGTGGATACTACGCGGTGAAAGCAAACACAGCTACTGCCGGAAATGTGCACAAAATGGTAAACATTTCAATAATTTGATATACACTATCCTAACACCATCAACTTTGTCGGGCATATAAAGCAAAGAACACCCAATGCGATGACCTGTAAATCGCGTATGCCTTGCAGCTTGTGCTATGCGCTTATGATGCACAAATAGTTGTTCTTGCAGCTGTTTCTGCGACTTAATCGTTTCTAGCTGCACACCAGGCAACAATTCGTGCAACCCTGTACAATAGAAATGATAATGCACTGTGTTTGGACAGATCATGATAATCCTTTCCAAGAATAGGAAATTCTTTTTTTTTCGTTGAATACCGTTGCTTTGTCGTATAAATAACAAAATTACAAAGGGACTCGAATGGATGTTTCTCATGGCAGCCTGACTTACCTGCTGGTGAAACAAAGGAGAGTCAAAAAAAGGAGAGAAGCTTAGCTCTCCGAATTCCGGCTTGTCTGTCAGAACAACCAGCTAGTGACGCACATAGCACGTGAAACATAGGTAAACAAATATCGCACTACTCCCCCCCCCCCCTTATTTAAAAAATACATGCTTGCATACACTGTTTAAAGAACTCAATCGTCACTTTCAATAGAGTTCGTGCAGAGGCACGCATTGTCACTTCATGAATATCTAATTGCCGTCACTTTTATCATTTATATTATATACTTGTCCTTGTTCTGCCAGGTGACTGAACACATAATTTCGGCTTATGTCAGGTATTCCTAAGTGTACAAAAAGATGTTCCTAGCTTTCTTGCCTTTTCTTTTTCCATTCTATACTTGCTCTTCGTTAGCCAAACAAGGCACCACATTAGTTGAGCAAGGTTGTTGTAGCGATTCGATCAGTTTGATCACTAACCCTTTCCTTGCTTTCCACACATCCCTAAAAGTTTCGCAGAGGCCAGAAAAAGTATATTTTTACGTTAATGCTACCTAGTCTTTGAATTAAGCAATTGGTTATCAATATAATGCAAAACTACAAATTCTGCATTTCTCTGTTAAGTGTTGGTGCTTCGTTCAGGCAATTAACACACAGGTTTCTCAACCGACAGGCACAATCATATGATGCATACATTAACTTCGATTTTGACGCTCTCCTATAAAAATGTACTAGACATAATGCCAGAACTTCTTCGGAGTGTTTACCTACCATGCTTATGAAATGGAGAATTTAGGCCGTTTTAAGTTCTCTAGATCTTATTGTAGGAGTGTTTATCAGTTGTAGCTTCTAATCCCAATAAAGAGTATAATATAAAAGAAATTCCTTAAGATCAAAACTCTTAATTTAGTCACTGATGTTCTGTTCTAAGTTAAGTTTTGTGGATGCAAATCCTCCCTACAGTTAGTATACGCGTATTGGTTGGCTCATGCACGCAAGAAAATTACTGTTGCCTGCAGTGATAAAAAATTGTCAACGATCATGAAAATTATTACAATTGGAGGCTTAGGGTGAACTCGCCAGGAGCTTACTAAAACAAACTAGAGACAACACTAATGAGTGTCATGCGTGGGCCAATACAAATGCCTTACTTCTGCTGAAAGACACGGTGAGCCCGCTCTACCTACGCAGAATTAAAATAAAAGTAACCCCTTCAGTCACGGCGTACACATTTGTGTACGCGACTTATTTTCGCAATTTCTCTGCAGTGGTGTCAAGGAATAGATCGCGAACATTAAGCTTATAATAACTTGAAAATTCCGCTTACCTAATGCACCTCCATTTTATTTCTGAGTGCAATGTGTCACTATAGACGACCGCTTTGGTGAAGGCACTACCGTGTTTGACGGGCAGTTCGACGTGAAGCGGTTTGGCAGCAGCTGTGAAATATCTTTTTTTCCCTTTCTAGTAATGCTTGCAGCGAATAATTAAATTGTGTATGTAATTCGAGCGGTTTACTAAATTTATGAAGAAACGTAGTATGACTGACTGATCACTAAGCAGATATTCGATAACTCTATAATTATAATGAGTCATCATAATATGCACAAGGAGTCCTTCCACTACCTAGATTTGCTTTCAATGGAGCATGCAGTACCTTGGCATAAATATTTGTAAATTTCATACATTTATCGAAAGTCTATCATAATTCGTGACTGAAGGGGGTAAGCTATTTCATGAAGTTACTACCAAGTAATGAGCGACACTTTAAAGGGCAATGTAAGGTTGAAGGATATTTCAGTAAACATAGGCGACCTTTATTAGTCCTTCCTCAATAAGTACTTGCTTTATAGTATTGAAGAGGGTACTTTTTCTTTTCAATTAGCTGCACTCGTTACAGAAGCCTGCGGATATATCGGTGAGAGCCTAATTATTATATGCAAAGAAAGAAACGACGGACGTGTTGCAATAATTATTACAAATGCACAAGTAAATCAAGGTGTCACACCTGTCCAGTAGTCGGCCAAAGTGAGAAAAAGTGATCGGCATAAAAATGAGCCGTGCTGATCACACAGCTATACACGATATATTGCGCAGTGGCTATCTTGATCAGGCAAGGAAACTGATTTCCTCAGACAGTCACTGCTCTGAAACCGGCATAAGTATTGTACACATACGTTTCTATTTTTCAGCACTTCAGGTATTATTTTGTGTTTGGGTATTATATCAGCCCTAAAACAATGTTAGCATTTATTTCTGAGTGCCCAAATTGCCACTCTGTTCACACTTATAATGACTTTATTTGTAAATGCATCTTACTTGACATAGCATCCGCACTTAACCAGTGAAACAATTTACGCATACTGAATCACCTATTTTGCAAAAATAATTGTCACCAGACCACTCAATGGCTCCACCATTCATTGCAAAATGTTTTTTGCGGGACTCCGCTCTGTAATTTCGGAGAGATACAACATCCTTGGGATGTCCGCTATTCAATCATATGTTTTAACCAACCGCTTAGTTTAAAACATCTGTCACGATATAGGTACAAGCACTCTGTGTTACTTTTGTCAAGAATAGGAGGTGCTTAAAAAGATACAAAAGAATCAAGACGGTGGAAGAATGGTAGTTGCTCCTACAGCTCAATCAGTGGAGCATGGCACATGGCCTTCTCTTCTCCTGGTATTAGCATCTGTCTCTGTTGGCTGCTTTGTCTCATCGCAATGACCAATAAGAAAACGTCATTTCTGTATGTCTACCGAGATTTAAAAAAAAACGCAAACCCATTATTAGTTTGAATCTCACAAGTCATATAGCTCCTCGCATACTGACAGTCTCAAAATGTGAAGCATGTCAGTGTGATTTTATCTAAAATATAATAAATTTGTCACCAAACAGCGCCCGACATTCAATAAGAGGATGCATACACAAGTAAAAAGCTATGTGTGTGTGTATGCGCGCAGGTGTAGATTTTGTCCTATGGTGAGTGGTATTTGCTTCAAAATGCTTGAAGTGTAATAACTTGCCTTCTACCTACAATTATGTATTCGCCTGAAAATAAATTGCCGCCTGGCTGGAGTAAGGACCATTTTTTTTTCACCGGCACCACGTTGCGAACTCGCTTATACATTAAGTGCACTGATTTATTTAGCATTCTGCTGAAGAAGGATCACTGTGCTTTTTGAGTGCCCCGCTAAGTTGTGCATTATCGTGAAGCTGTCTGGTCTATAAAAAATGTCGCAGTTTCGCCTGAAAGGCGAAGCACCGATTAGGATACCAAACTACCGGACCATGTAAGCATGGCAATTTTATGGGCCATGTAAACTTCTAAACCCACGCGTACTAACTAAACTAATAAGCATGCTGTCACGATCGCACAAGCAAATATCAACGCATCTCACTCGATCACCACGGAAACTCGCTGTGAAAACGCTGGAGTGAGTAAGCGCGGCCGCAGCATCGACCTTCGGCTGCGGCACGCATAAACGCGAACTAAGCCTCGAAAACACAGCGTAAGGCGGACTTTGTCCCCACCCCGGATGGCTTTCAAGATACAGCGGCCGGGTTGTCGCGAGCAGCGTGGAACACGGCCCCTCCCTCCCTACCCTCCCCCCCCCTCCCGGAGCCTTGCGCAGCCTTTCATCCCGGGCGGCCGCCCGGAATAGAACGCGCTTGCCCCCCTCCCTCTTCAATCTCCCTCCGGAGCCTTGCACTCGACTCGAAGACCACGCGCTTCCGTCCCGTTCCCCCCCTTCTTTGGGCGAGATTGAGCCGCGACCGCCGGCTCATCCTCGCACGCTTTCACTAGCACATACAGAATACGGTGCGCAGCGAAAGTTTTTATTGGCCTTGGACTTTATACGGAACCTCTCGGTGACGGCAACGGCGACGAGAAATGCGCTTGGAGTGTCCACATAATTGCTATCGCAATAAAAGAGTGCCAGTATTCTTTTATGGGCATTCGCGCACGCCTTATCCACGAACAAGATGCAAAATCGAGCGGGCGAAAAAACACCATTGTCTAACACGTAAATAGGCCGCCTTGGTCAAGCCACTTCGACACTACGTGTTTTAACAATATGGTGAAAATCCAATCATGTTTAAGATTTTGCAAGACATCTTTCACGTACATAAGACACAGGCTTTTCTTGTTTTGATGCATTACATCTCAACTAATTTTTTTCGTTGTATATAAAGAAATCATTATCTTTTGAAATGACACCAACTGTACCCTGGCTTTTCTTTATTACACCATTTTTTAGTATGTCAGAGCTGCCACGTGCTAAGCATCATTTGTCGCTTCATGAAATGTGCAGTACTTTGGTCTTATATGCAAACTATACGTGCATTTCTGAGAGTAAACTTGGAAAAACAATTTTTTTCGTGTTCTGTGATCCCGACAAGCTTTTTGATATTACGCAATGCTTATATAACGCATTAAGTCACAGTAATTAGGTAAAACAACGAAAAGTTCAAAGGACAAAATAGCCTATCCTGCGACACAAAATTAAAAAAAGTTGCATGTGCACATAACAGTTCTATAAACTAAAAGAGAAGCTAATCCTGAAATAAAGAAAAAATGGAAAGCGAAAACACACCTTTCTATGACTCGATATGCAAACATGTATTTACACGTAAATGTTCTGTGCTTTTAAAGATAACTTAGGGACATAACACAATGACAAGCAACAGAAAACGTTTTTTTTTCTGTAATCCGAATAGAAAATAGGTGTCTAAAATATTCTCCTAATGTGAAACCGATTAAATAATTTAATAACAAAAGATGAAAAACAGACAACACAGCTTTGAAAAAAACTTTCTGGCAAGGCAGCTGCAGGAAAATGCTTTTTTAAATTTTTTCTACAGTGTAGCACTTCACTGTAATACTGTTCGGCCGGAAATTCTATGGAGTAGATAGATAGATAGATGGATAGATAGATAGATAATGAAATAGGTCGTCTTCACTAGCAGCTGTTTGTATAGATGACGGAGTCCATTGCTCGCCGTAGGTAACGACTATTTCTTGCGAGTTCCACACGTTTCTAACCACTACGGAGGCGTCAAAAATGTATACTGCCAAGGTTTTCAGTGCAGTTATTGATGTTCCTTTCCTGAAGAAGCATTAACATCGGTAGATCCAGTTATAACTGTCACGTCGAGACGGAATGGTGTCACACTGGCAATGTCCGCTGTGAACTCGTCGCGCGGGTACTAAAGAGCCTTTAGGGAACGCAACATAGGTGGTGCCGTACAAACCCTTGCATAACCACGATAGTATGGAAGAATAAAATAGCGTGAGCATCACATATCCTTACACCACAAGTCGAGTACCCTAAGTGGTTAGGGTACTCGACTTGTGAGCGAGAGGACGTGAGATCGAATCCTACTTGCCGGCGCGTTTTTTTTTTTCAGCCCAGTCATTTTTTATCAGCGTATAAATGGCTAATTTACTTAATTCCATCTTCGAGGAGCATCGGAAAGAATAACCGTTACTCCCTTGAGGAGCATCGGAAAAGAGCAACTGTTAGTCCTCCGCATCGGGAGTAACAGTTCATCCCCTCTCACTTACCCCCTAAAGGGAGGAATGGTTGTGGCAGATCAGTTCCTCCCCTAAAGGAGTAACTTCGATACCCCCTTTCCTCCTTTTCTTCTTAGAGTGATAGGACATTTACCAGGCCTGCCGTGAGCTTGTTACGCAGTATGGGCAAGCTGAGTGCTGCTATAAACGAGCAATTCCTAAAAAAATTGCTGGCTCGCCCGCAATCGAGAGTAGACGTAAGAATGAAACAGATACCGGTAAAGCAGATTGGTTCCGCGGCGCAGGCCTGAATGTTACCCGAGCTGAAATGAACCTGTTTTGAACTGAACCTTCTTGAAACTCTCATCTCGGCCAAACAGCCATCCCGGGCGCGCAGTAGCTGCCGGCCTGGTCACGCAGTGTGGCGCCATCTCTCGAAGGAGGCGGCAAAAAAATCGCGCCACAGAACTCAGGAGCCACTGGCGTTGAAAAAAGCACCAGCAACCCTGTGTCAGCACCAAAAGATGACATTCAAGTGTACGGTGCACGTTATCTTCGTTATGAACGTCACTATATTGGAAATGACAAATAAAAGTTCAGCGTAGAAGAAGTTAGAGCTTGAGTGAAATTGTGAACAAACATCAGGAAAAAATGGGACGCAAGATTTTTTTTTTGTAACCTGTTTGGGCAGTAACTTGTCTGGGCCAGAGACAGCACCTTCTAAAGTTTTGACTGGTTGCCCGGATGAAATCGTTTTGCTCGCGCAAGGATGCCCGAATGTTCTCGCAGGTTCACGTGTCGTTCTCGCGCCCATTCTCGTCTTGAGTGCGCGAATAACGGCTCTGGATTTTCGCTCAATGTCTCTTGAAGGTCACCGCCAACGGGAGCTAAAAGCATTTTATGTTTAAAATAAGCATCACTTAGCAGTTCAAGTTTAGGGCAGCTACGCATGGAGTTAACACGAAAAAGCATTCGTTGGAAAAGAGAGCGGTCTGAGAATCAGTCGAAGGCAATAGCATTTGAGGCATTTGCAAATCCGAAAAGAAAACTTCGAAATGGATTGTGTCAGTTGAACATCACGCATCCACAATCTGGTAGTAGTAGGTGTGTGTGTGTGTGTGTGTGTGTGTGTGTGTGTGTGTGTGTGTGTGTGTGTGTGTGTGTGTGTGTGTGTGTGTGTGTGTGTGCGTGTGTGCGTGTGTGTGCGTGTGTGTGTGTGTGTGTAAAGGATGAGGCATCGGTCTCAGGCATCGGTCTGACTCAGGACGTAATAAGGAAATACCAAGATAATTTCGCAACAAGACCCTCAATAACATCCACCTTCCAGACGCTATAAATTCTAAACAGAAGGCAGCAATAACGTTTCAGCAGTAGGTATATTCCACATATTCCAGGGTTTTAACAAAGCAGGGATGAGATTGTGAGAAACAGAGTAATTACCGTCATAGGTAACTTAACAGTATAGAGATCAAGGTTTTATGAAGAAGAAAGATTAGAGATTGGCAAAATTCTAGACTTATATGCATGCGCACATAATACCGATTAGCTCAAACAGGCAAGATGGCTATTTGTCTGTACCTGATGGTGAAGGGGATGGTAATCCCCTCAGCTGGTAACGAGAGTTGCAATGTGCGAGTGTTGGCATGACAACGCGAAGAGTTCTGGTAGTGCAGTAGAACCACGGTCCCCAGAAGACACGGGTACACGCATCGCATCTTTAGTATGGTATGGTATGGTATGGTATGGTATGGTATGCCTTATCTGATGGCGCATACCTGTTGCGGGGGATTGGCCAAGATTTGGAGGGAATTAGGCAATCTTTTTAATACTAAAATCGGTAAAGCTAACTGGAGAAAATGAACAAAAATAAAATATTTAAGAATTCAAGCAAATCTATTTAAAGCACTTATAAATTCCTCCACGGCTGAGCAAATATCCCTGTGGCACTTTCCAAGAGAGGAGGCTCCTAAAGAAAGAATGTTTAGAATAGAAAAGCTTAAACCAAGCTGTGTAAATTTTGATTCTAGAATATTTTTCCTTAAAGAAGAAAAACGGCGGCAGAATATGAAAAAAAAATGATCTATTGTTTCATCTTCTCCACAGAATGGGCACAGAAGGGAAGGCACCAGACCAGCCCTGTGACGATAGAAGTTTAACATTGGTACCCGACAACGTAATCGGGTAAAGATGACTTCAGTTTTTCTGGTGTGAAAGGAATTTTTGGACCAAGGGAATAGGAGGTGTCGATATTCTGAGAAATTAGCTACAGCTGGGTTCAAGCAGTCTTGAATAATTGAATATCTCTTGAATCTAGTAGTCGTTAGGTAAGCTATTGTAGGAAGTAATCGTAATACAGGGCCACTGAGGGCCGCTCTCGCGAGACTGTCAGCCGAAATGTTCATGACTAATCCTTTATGTCCCGGCACCCAAAGCAATCTAATTAAATTTATGTGGGCAGGCACTAGAAGATGAAATGTACGTAAAAGGTTAGTGACACTATTTGATGTGAGCGAGGAACATAAAGATAAAGAATCTGTTATTATTACTACCGCCGATATTGATGAATTTAGTTTGCTTAGGGCTAGAACTACAGCTAGAAATTCAGCCAGAAATACGAAAAAGAAGTCCGGAATCCTTATTGCGAATGACCAATCTAGACCAGGAGAGAAAATGCCAATTCCAGATTTTTCTTCACACTGTGAGGCGTCTGTCGCAATGACCGTACTTATTGATAAACTTAATAAATGGTCTTGTAATAGGCCGTTTAATATATTATAAGAAAGGAGTTTTGCGTTGTTTGGGTAGATGTCATCATATATGATTTGTAGGTTCTCTCGCACATCACGAATAGGCGGCACCTCCCAGATACGTACATGTAAGGGATTGATTAATGTTTGTACGAAGACCACCTGGGGTGTATGAAAATGAGGCCAGTGTATTCCGAAGAATAGTGCAGGCTGGGAAATGAATATGTATTCTAATCTTTTAATAGGGGATTCATACAATTTTAAGACTGTTTGCACCGTCAGTAAATGAAATCTACACAATATTGAGGGCAAACTGACTTCTCGGTGTAGTATGTTATTGGCAACACATTTCGGTAATCCACAACACAGTCGTAGGGCTTCCCGCTCAAGCAGAACGAGGGGACGTAATTTATAAGCTGGCGCACCAGAAAATAATACACATCCAAATTCTAAGATGGGCCGCACATACATTTTATATATCATTAAAAGTGAATCTCTCCGCATTCCTGACCGACTGTTGCACAGCTTACGAAGCATACCAACGGCTCTCACTCCTTTTTTAACTATATGGTCAATATGGCCGAGCCAGCTGAGGGAACCGTCATATACTACACCTAAATATTTCACAGATTTAACCTCCTATACTTCTTTATCGTCGGACACCACGCAGTTTCACTTATAACATACACATCCCAATCACGTGCACAACGCTGTGAAAAATATATAGAAAGTAATACAAATAACGTTATGAAAAAATTGAAATAGGCATTTATGGAGAAAAGCTACTTTTTTCGCGAAGGTCCTGAAGGTTTGCTTATACACTCTAGTCCACAGAGTTAGATCAGGCGAGGTACTTGTGTAAATGTCCACCTAGGGTCATGGCCACTTCGGCTGCCACTAAAGTGCTCAATAGCTGGGTTGGGGTGCCAGAGAGAAATAAACACATATTCCAGTGAAGTTTTATTCTCGTTCGTACCGGTTCAGCCAATCAGTTTCTGCCGCAGTAGACAGTTAAACACCTGTTCTAGGTCCAATTATCTGACAGGTTAGCTCGCACTTACTTTCCACGGAATAACCATCTGAGGGCGAGCACTTGTGGT
>NC_051160.1:107092451-107113995 GCF_013339745.2 Dermacentor silvarum | reverse complement strand
AAGCCAAGAGATAAGAAAGCTATCAGGCGTTTCCTGGGACTGTGTGCCTACTACAGGCGTTTCGCAGAAAACTTTTCTAAAATTGCCGAACCACTCACGCGGCTTACAAAAGAAGATGTCCCTTTCATGTGCAGAAAGGAACAAGAAGACGCCTTCTCTGAGCTACGACGACGTCTGCAGAGTCCTCCCATACTTGCCCATTTTGATGAAGATGCCGAAACCAGACATCCACACCGACGCGAGTAACGTTGGTCTCGGCGCCATACTTATTCAGTGGCAGAATGGAGAAGAAAAAAGTCTTGCGTACGCAAGCCGTACTCTATCGAAAGCTGAAACAAATTACTCAGCTACAGAAAAGGAATGCCTGGCGGTTATATGGGCCATCAGCAAGTTCCGGCCATACTTGTACGGCAGGACCGTTCCGAGCCATCAGCGACCACCATTCATTGTGCTGGCTGGCGAACCTCAAGGACCCTTCTGGAAGACTCGCTAGGTGGAGCTTGCGTTTACAGGAATATGACATCACGGTTGTTTACAAGTCCGGTCTCAAGCACAATGATGCTGATTGCTTATCACGTGCACCGATCGAATCTACTGCTGCTGAATACGAGCAAGATTTCCCGTTTCTTGGGGCTGTGAACACGTCGGAAATGGCTCATCATCAGCGTTCTGACCCGGAATTACTCCTGCTCATCCAGCACCTGGAGGGTCGGCAAGTAAAAGTTCCACGAGTTTTTGTCCGCGGATTGTGTTCGTATGTCCTCAAGAACAACGTCCTCTACAAAAGAAACTTCGAGCCCAGTGTCGAGACGTTTCTACTTCTCGTACCATCATCGCTACGACCTGAGATCTTAGAAGCTTGCCATGATGACCCTTCAGCTGGTCACTTGGGCGTTAGTAGGACTGTGGCAAGAATCCGCCAAAAATATTACTGGCCGAAGTTGATGAATTCAGTGCAGCACTATGTAAAATCGTGCCGAGATTGTCAAAGGCGCAAAACACCGCCACTCAAACCAGCAGGCCTTCTGCAACCAATACAGCCACCAGCAGTACCATTTGAACAGATCGGAGTAGATTTACTTGGGCCATTTCCCGTTTCGGTCCTCAGGAAAGCGATGGATTGTGGTAGCGACCGATTACCTCACCCGGTATGCCGAGACTTCTTCTATCACAACAGCAACCGCCATTGAAGTGGCTCAGTTTTTCGTCACACACATCGTATGCGACACGGCGCGCCTAAGGTTGTCATAACAGACAAGGGAACAGCTTTTATGGCCCGTTTGATGCAGTCTGTTATGAAACTAACGCATACTGATCATATGAAAACCACAGCATACCATCCGCAAACAAATGGCCTGACTGAACGGCTCAATAGAACGCTCGCTGACATGATCTCGATGTACGTGGACATAGAGCATCGAACATGGGACAGTATTCTACCATACGCTACCTTTGCGTATAATACTGCAGTACAAGAGACGACACAGTTTACGCCATTTGAACTTGTTTACGGCCGGACCGTAACAACGACACGGACGCGATGTTACCTGTGAATAACAGCAGCGAAGACGACCCTGACGTTAGTCAATACATAGAAAGGGCTGAAGAGGCATGACAGTTGGCGAGGCACCGCATCGTCCAACAGCAGCACGTCGACGCAAACCGATACAACCTAAGGCGAAGAGAGGTGCAGTACTACCCTGGAGACAAAGTGTGGGTATGGACGCCTATACGTACACCCGGTCTTTCGGAAAAGTTACTGCGCCGTTATTTTGGCCCCTATAAAGTACTTCGCCGGCTAAGTCCCTTAAACTACGAGGTAACTCCCGAAGGTCAAGTGCGCTCCACACGACGCAGGACTCGTCCAGAGGTCGTACACGTAGTACGAATGAAGCCTTACTACGAAAGGCATTGAATAACAGAATTTGCAGATGTGCCCAAGAATACCACCGGCCGTCCCTCAGCTTTGTTCTTTTAAACTGTCGGCCTGTCTATGCCTTTTCTACGCATCGGGACGATGCTTCTTCGGAGGGGGACTAATGCCGCCAGCATACTGAGAACGAAAAGACGCCCGCCGCATCATAGCTGTGTCTCAAAAGAACCGCCACAACATAAGCGTCAGGCAGGGCACCGCAAGGCAACGCTGCGCCGCACGTACCCACACCACGTGCTGACCGACCGGTGGCTCGTGCTCGAGGTTCGGATGAATGGCACGCGACAGGAGGTGAAAAATAAGAGAACAACGTTCGAAGGAGTGAAGAACAAGGGACGCTTTTGTTTTGAGTCTACAACCTTTAGTTGACGGGCACAAGTTCGCCCAGAATAAATTAGTTTTTGTAGAAACGGCTGTCGTAACTGTTGGTTACAATATTCTCACGATAGCTCTGCCGCCCATTCGGTGTCTTCACACTCGGGCTCCTTCTACCTATCTTCAACGCTGAACGATGCCAGCACCTCCCTGTACTGTGAAAAATCACCGGTGTGCATAAATGTGTAGGAGCGTGTGGGGATTGATCTCCGCTGTGTTTGTCGGCATTCACGCCGTAGTGGCTCCGTCCCGAGTGTAGAAAGTCGTCCAAGATGAAGATGCAACAGGTGCAATGAATATTTTGCCTATCCAAGAGGAGGTCACTGCAGCTATTGTTGACAACGTCCCCAGCGCAACTGTCCCATGCCCAGGCATTAATATTGATCTTGCCTTTCAACTCAAACGGCCATGAACCGACATATAATGCCACGTTTTTCATCAATACCGTTATGTCGCGTTTTTTTCCGGAGTACAACATTGCCGGCACTTTTTTTGGCAAAGTGCACCTGATGTTTGCCTGTGACAAGCTAATTGATTATTCAGGATGGCAGATTTTATTGCGTGGCTCATTGCGTGGCCACATAAGATGAAGCAAGTATGCTTCGGTACAGCTTGAACCTCAGCTACTTTTCGACAAATGCTGACGATTATCCTTTCAGGCTGAAAAGGAAACTGTACCGTATTGACATCAGGGTTGTAAAGACCAAGCAGAAGCACACAGAGATCATCAAGCAATTCTTTATTTGCATCTCGGAAGCAGTGCTCATGCTGAGTGAGAAGTCCTTACTCAACGCCACTGAGGTTTCATTCCATGCACATCGTGGCAGTGCTGAAGGCATAGCGCCAAGGCAGACGCAATCGTCTTCACCACTACGCCCTCAGATGCCGGATAGTTTCTCTCAGTTTGGGCCCTTGTAGTGTATTACTCAAGGTCTGTTCCACGCTTTCCCGAGGAAATAGAACCACTGATTTCCTTTGCAGGGACACCGATTTTCTTAAGGATGCAGATGTCTAAGTTGGTTTTGCTGATGTGCAGAAGCACCTCGCATGCCACCAAGCTGTTCACTTGTTTGAACAGAACCTTCCAGCCATCGTGCAGTATTGTAGCTAGTTAAAGGATCTCTCACGGGACAAGGTTGTATTTGCATCATGGTCAGCAAACGCCGCTCAGCGAAAATACTGAGATGGTGAGTGTGAGGTGACCCTTTGCGTATACGACAACTGGCATGTGTACTTGTTTGACGACCCTTCCAAAGTTAAACGGACTGATGCGCCCTAGTGGAACTGCGGGGTTCTCGCAGTACCGGACACCATCTTTTCCATATGCCGAGGTGGGCAGTGCGCCTCATGTGCCATAACTTTCTAATGCAGTTCCACTGAAGCTCGAAAAACAAGAAAGCCTATGCCTGCTCTCGGTTATCTGTACCAGACACGGAGAATGAGCTGCAATTTTAGAGGAATTCGTGGTCTTCGTGACGGCATCATGGCATACGAATGACATCAAACTTGGAAATTTTGAACACTGAACACTGTATGGCTCAGATAGTTCT
The DNA here is from genome assembly GCF_013339745.2 of Dermacentor silvarum. Classification (NCBI taxonomy): domain Eukaryota; kingdom Metazoa; phylum Arthropoda; class Arachnida; order Ixodida; family Ixodidae; genus Dermacentor; species Dermacentor silvarum. Next base: position 107,110,137 of record NC_051160.1, on the reverse strand, counting down.
GAAGTACGTTCGCATATCGTGACTACTTCGAGACAAATTGTCGAGTGACTAGAATTCATACTTCGAAGTTCCAGAACACTTGACTGTAATTGAAAGGTTGTTCAGGCGCTCAGAAGGCATCGTTACAAGCTCGTTCATAGAACTTGCTCACGATGGGCACCAAGGGATCACAAAGATCGAGTGACGTCTTCGAGAGAAGTAGTTGTGGCAAGGGCAGAACAAACAGTCGTTTGTACAACACCAAAGCTTCGGAAACACCACTCAGACCTATTCACCTTACTGACAAACGACATATCAAATTCTGTATTGACATGTTTGGACCACTTGAGCACGCAGGAAACAACGACCAACTGATGAAGCTTTTTAACAAAAGAGTCGAAATAGCCTAAGTACTCGCTTATATCTTCGCTGCTGGCATGTTTTTGTTGTCAGATTGGCCTACATCTACAAATGATATTTTTTTTAAATATAGAGAAGCAGTTCACACCGCTATTTATTCGCAGGTCTTAAGCTGCATCCCTGAACGCGAAGTGACTTTCTGCGTCCGGTCGGCAAATAGAATCCTTCCCACACTGCCCGTGAGCCCAAACAAGGATCCTGACATTCAGGTCTGTGTTTGTTGTCCGTTTGTTGTCCACGCGCAAAATACCTAAAATTGGGAGAGTTATCGAGATGAGTTTAGTCACACCTTTTTTTTTTCTCAAATGGTAACCAATCTTTTTCACTTTCCTAGACTGTCTTTTAAATTTTGTCAGCTCTGCATAATGGCAAAAGCGCTGGTTTACCAAAACATGAAACTTTTAGGAAACTTGACATGGAAAAACTTTATGGTACTTTGTAACTAAGTGAGGATAACATTTTAACCCAATTGTTGTGAATTTATCTTCCTAGCTTATACACTAGAAGCGGTTTTCTTGCCCTTTCACAATTTTACGTTTTGCAAACACTACGTTTTCGTGCGACATGGCCAAAGACAGTAGAACAGATATACATTGAATCGAATGTACGTAAAGCGGTCTGTACAATGCCTGCGAGTAGGCCGGTTGCCTGTCTGTCCTCCACAGAATTATGCAATAAAACAACTCCACGGAAATAGCCCAACTATTATAAGTATATGCCTGGAAGCGCGTCGCTTTTTCGTCAGTTTTCCTGCGCGAACGAGCATGTTCGTCGCTTAACGAGAATAAATTTTTTGAGAAGCATGTGTTGTCGTGCGAGAATCTTAAATGCGTCGAAAGGTTTATACGCTGTGGTCGGTAGTGGCACTGTGTCATGTTTCTCTGTTACTAAATATTCTTTTACCTTCTAGTCCATGGTCATGAAATGTGCAGCCCCCGTCAGGGCTGTCTATAGCGCAGGCGCGGCGCGCTTCTCAGACGTTTGGCACCGCCTTCTCAGATGAAGCCTCAACATCATAATTGCTTCTGAGTATGCGCTGAAAGGTGGTCAGTTCTTCGCCACTCACAGTCATAGAGAGGCCCCTCACGCGCCCACTTATTTCTAAAGATTAGGACCAGAGACAGGATGCACAATTGCGCTTAATAAGGAGAAAGCCTTAGGTGTCTATGTTGGTAGCGCCCTTGGGGTGCCCTTGGCGGTGACCTTGGCGAAACTGCGCCGTGATGAAATGTGGTCGACGCCGCAAAAACGCTCGAATTGACGTCACATTTCTGAGGGAAGTTCCTGCAAACAAAGTAAATTAGTGGCCTTGAAAATAAAATTTGATACATTTCAGTATGGGCGAGAAGTGTGCCCAGGCCTCCGTGGTGCCAGACGACCATTCTACTGTGAAGCCAAGGCTGTTCCACGGTTCTGGCTTACTAAAGGTGTGTCTAGTGCGTGCGTGATTGCATACGTCATGTCACAGCCATCACCTCTGACTCAAACCATAATCTTGACTAAAGGTGTGGCCTAGTGCATGCACTGACAATCTGTACTTTAGGTACTACGTTAAGTGTTCATATGTGGCATTCAGCATGTCTCCTTAGTGCCACACGTGTACTCCCCATTGCGGCTTGTTATTTCTTGCAGAAGTCTAACCCCGATTGTATAACTTCATCATGTATACCCAAATGTGCAGCAGGCTTTCACCTCCTTGTGCTATAAGGGTGTAACACCTGCCGAACTTCTTTTTGACATGCTATGGCTGGTGTCGTTGTCCTTCCGAGACTCGCAGTGTTGAATAACCTGTAAGGTCTGCTGCACGCTCGCTCGGTTTGGGCAAGATTGAAAAGAGTATCCAAGCGGCTACAGAAGCCGCTACAAAAAGCGTCTTATATGACAATCCTTTCACGGGAACCCATTCGGGAAAGATGTTGATCTCTGCCGACTTCACCAACCAACTGTTGACCACCCTTAAGCTATTTTGCGGAGTAGGAGCTGGGTTAACTGCAAGAGAAGGCGGGAGATGGGCGTGAGCGCGCTAATCTGTCCCGCCAGGATTCGATTACGATCAAGTGCATTTGAGAATTTTGATTCGGATGTGGCTCAAGCACCATCGCATGTGCTCCGTGTGACAACAGGTACAAATGTTGTATATTCATTCTCTAAATAAGTGGCTGGTCTAATGAAGATGAAGAGCACAAGGACAAGGCAAGCCAGATCGACTGTTCAATGCCTCCAGTGCAACCAGTGAGCCAGCCGGATCGCCAGTGCTTAGCACGAGTGTGAGCCGTTCGGGCAACCAGCTGTTCCTGCTCTACGTCACCTGCCTTCTCGGTTACGAACAGACGCTACCACCTGAATTGTTCAGTACACCCCTTTACAATTGGTGGAAGGTGCGGGGTATTCAAGAATATCTACACCCTGGAACTCCGGTCTCGGACTCTGCCTCCCGTCATGCCTGACTCTCCCCAGCCGACGTCGCCGCCACCCTGCGTTGCCTGCTCTGGAGCTCTCCCGCTCCGCCATCCAGCGGTTTTCAGCGGTACGGATGAGTAGGACGCCAATGACTGGTTGTCTACCTACGAACCGGTGAGCGTGCACAATCTATCGGACGATACCACCAAGTTAAATGCCGTCATCTTCTACCTTGCGGGAGTGGCTCACCTGTGGTTTAAAAATCACGAAACCGACTTACAGTCCTCGTCAGCGTTCAAGACCAGTTTCGCTGAAGTTTTCGGTCGCCCCGCAGTCCACAAGTTGCGCGCCGAGCAGCGGTTTCGAGAGCGAGCGCAACAACCCGGTGAAACATTCACCTGTTATATCGAAGAGGTTCTCGGCCTTTGCAAACGTGTGGATGCTTCTATGCCCGAAAATGACAAATTGAAGCACATTTTGAAGGGCATCGCCGATGACATTTTCCAAATGTTGATCGCCAAGAGTCCGCGCATCGTAGCAGAGCTCATAAACTTGTGCCAAAGCTACGACGAGTTGATGAGGCAGCGCGATTTCACCAGGTGCCCCTCTGTGGCTGACGAGGCCCTCTCTGCCATGACAATCTTCTCTGATCGCTCCCCCCTGCTCACACAAATCCAAGCTTTCGTGCTGGAGGAAGGTGCACGTCAACTTTCTCTACTACCCTTCGCTGAGCTACCCCAACAGCAGCCGCTACCGCAACAGCCTCCTAGGCAGCCTCCTACACAGCTCGCCCCGACGCTGCAGGGGGTTATTGAAGACCAAGTTGCTGAGGCTCTACCAATGCAGCATCAGCAGTCCCCTGTCGCCGCGCCACTTACGCATCCGTCGCCGCGCCGCCTCCTCGCCAACCACTCGTTGCGCTACATCCACGGCCACTACCATCCGTTCGTCATCCCGTTCATGGACCTGCTCCTGCCTTTGCTAATCCTTGGCGCACGCAAGACAACAGGCCCATATGTTATGCCTGCGGTATTCCCGGCCATGTTGCACGACTCTGCCGCCGCCGCATGCTGCACTCTTATGGCTTTGCGCAGTCGCCTCCCTACGCCGACGTGCAACCTTTCCACGACACTTCCTTTAGTCGGCAGTCGAACAGGCCACCAGCCGAGCGCCCGGTCCTTACACGTCGTTCTCTTTCCCCGCGTCGCCGCTCGTTGCCCCCCATGCGTCGGCGCCCTTCACCCACGCAAGAGGGAAACTAAGCGCTGCAGTTCAGGAGGCAGGAACTGCATCGCCATCGCTCTGGACAAGTCCTCCATTAAGAATTGGAGAGACGCGACGCGGCGAAGGGAAGAAAGGACCCCCCGCTATAGGTCTCCAACACCAAAACATCTCGTCCCCCCCCCAGCCCCTCGTCAACGCATTCCCGCGTGTAAAGGGCCCCCAGCATCGGTCAACCCAGCCGACCAGCGACGCCGCAGCCACCCCCTCTCCCCCCCCTACCCTCTTTCGTCTGTCAGGAACAGGTGCCCTGTCAAGTGTCTCCCCACCTTACGCTCTCTCCCCCTTCCTCTCCTTTCTTATGATTGACCTTTTAAAAGCGGCACACCGCCACCTTCGAAGAATACCCCCTGAAGAAGGAGCCGAATTGGCTCCGAAACGTCGGGCTAGTAAATTTTCTTATTTGGTTGGAGTCAATCTCTAAGTCTTAATCAATTTTCCCAACCAGACAGGTAATTCTGTCGCAATGTTTAGCTTCAAGTCCTCCATTGTCACCTTCAAACTTTGTCGGCCTTACTGTTGACGGCGTTGCTACCGTTGCGCTAATTGATACTGGAGCAGCCGTGTCTGTCTTAAAAGAACACCTCTCTCGCGCTTTACGAAAAGTTACGACGCCCCTTTCTGGGTTTTCTCTTCGCAAAGCAAGTGCTCAGCCAGTCCAGCCTTTAGCAGCATGCACAGCTAGAGTTGTTATTCAGGGCGTTCTCTATATTGTGGAGTTTGTGGCTCTGCAGTCATGCTCTCACGACGCGATACTTGGGTGGGACTTTCTTTAGCGAAATAATGCCGTCATCAACTGTGGGCGTGCTGAAGTCGAATTATCGCCTCTGTGTGACATGCCCCTCGTCGACGCCACTTCTCTTCCCGCTAAGCTAGTGCTTCGGGAAGAAATCACCATACCGCCATACTCGTCCGCCGTTGTTACCGTCTTTTGCAGCGCTGTCTCTGAAGGCGCTGTACTCTTCACTCCTTCGGAACTCTTCATAACCCGCAAAGATGTTCCCTTCCCTTTCGCCACGGTTGACATTTCAGCCGGTTTCAGCTCCATCGTTGTCTGCAATTCCCTTCCTACAGCCCTGAAGGCTCTTTGCGGCGAAGCAGTTGGCCTTGTTCAGCCTCTTGATGAAATGTTTATTACCGACGTGCCGGATGCTTCGCATGCAGAGCTGACTGACTTCTGTGCACTTTCCACTTCTGCTCCGTCATCACCTGACTTATTCACGCCTCTCATTGCCGACGACCTTACTTCCGAGCAGCGCTCCCAGCTTGTTCACCTGCTTGCCAAGTTCTGTTGTTCTTTTGATGTCGCTCAGTTTACTCTGGACCGCACGTCAACCATAAGCCACACCATCGACACTGGCTCCAACGCGCCATTGTGGCAGCGCCTGTACCGCATCTCAGCCAAGGAGTGTCAGGTGATCAGTGAGCACGTCGACGACATGCTTAAGTGCGGCGTCATTCGACCTTCCCATAGGCCGTGGGCATCACCGGTGGTTCTCGTCACACAAAAAAAGATGGTTCCATTCGGTTCTGCGTCGATTATCGCCGTCTTAATAAGATAACGCGAAAAGATATGTACCCTCTACCGCGCATTGACGACGCTCTGGATAGCTTGCAAGGCGCTGATTTCTTCTCTTCGTTGGATTTACGCTCGGGCTACTGGCAGGTCCCGATGTGAGCAGTTGATCGCCCTAAAACCGCATTCATTACTCCAGATGGTTTATACGAATTTAAGGTGATGCCATTTGGCCTATGCAATGCACCTGGTACATTTTAGCGAACGATGGACAATACCTTGCGCGGCCTAAATAGGAGCACGTGTTTATGCTACCTCGGTGACATCGTTGTGTTCGCCCCTGATTTCAGCACGCACCTTCTCCGCCTTAGGCAAGTGTTGACGTCCTTGACCAACGCAGGCCTGCAGCTGAACTTGAAAAAGTGCCAGTTCGCTGCGCGCAAGCTTATGATTCTAGGTCACGTTGTATCCCAAGACGGCATTTGCCCCGACCCATCAAAACTTCGCGCTGTGGCAGAGTTTCCTAAACCTAAGACACTCAAAGAATGCCGCACCTTCATCGGCCTCTGTTCTTACTTCCGACGCTTTGTTCGCAATATTGCCTCGATTATATCACCTCTACCACAACTCTTAAGTGGCTCCAACGAGCTATCCTCCTGGTCTCCTGCATGCGACACCGCGCTCGTGACCTTGCGCTGTCTCCTGATGTCTCCGCCTATAATGCGACACTACAACCCCACCGCCCCAACTGAAGTGCATACGGATGCCAGTGGTATTTGCCTTGGCGCTGTCCTTGCGCTGCGCAAGCCTGGCTACTCCGAGTACGTCGTTGCTTACGCCAGTCGTGCGCTGACCAAAGCGGAACGCAATTACAGCGTCACAGAAAAAGAATGCCTGGCCATCGTTTGGGCACTCGGGAAGCTTCGCCCTTATTTATACGGCAGACTTTTCAATGTGGTTACTGACCATCACGTCCTTTGTTGGTTATTCTCTTTAAAAGAGCCGTCTGGACGCCTTGCTGGCTGGGCTCTTCGCAATCAAGAATACGACATACACGTCATCTACCGCTCAGGCCGCAAGCACACTGACGCTGACGCTCTGTCCCGCTCTCCGCTGCCAGCCGACACTACCTCCCTTTCCACCTTTGAGACGGTGTCGTCGGTCGACATCGACACCTTCGCATCAGAACAGCGCAAGGATCCTTGGGTGGCCTTTCTTTCGGATCTCCTTTCTGGCTCGCGAGCATCTCCCATCTCCCGCTCCCTGCGCCGCCAGGCTGCCCATTTTGCTGTCCGGGATAACCTATTGTATCGACGCAACTACCAGCCAGATGGTCGCAAGTGGCTCGTAGTTATCCCTAGGACTTTGCGTTCCGACATGTGCGCGTCTTTCCATACTGACCCACAATGTGCACGCGCCGGCGTTTTGAAGACGTATGAGCGCCTGCGGCAACGTTACTTCTGGCGAGGAATGTTTACTTTTGTCCAAAAGTTTGTCCGCTTGTGCCCGCAATGCCAACGCCACAAATCTCCGCCTCATCCGGCCCAAAGTTTATTACAGCCGCTTCCGTGCCCTGCTCGTGTATTTGACTGTGTGGGAATTGACCTGTACGGGCTGATACCGCTAACACCTGCTGGCAAACGATGGATTATTGTCGCAGTATATTACCTTACACCCTATGCTGAAACCGCCGCTCTACCTGCAGCAACCGCCAGTGACGTTGCATCCTTTCTGCTCCATCGTTTCATTCTTCGTCATGGCCCACCTCGGGAACTGCTGAGCGATAGAGGGCGCGTGTTTTTGTCGCAGATGGTTGAAGCTCTGTTTGCTCAATGCCGCATAGTTCACCGGACCACCACGGCGTACATCCTCAAACTAACGGGCTTACGGAGCGTTTCAATCGAACCCTTGGTGATACGCTCACCATGTATGTTTCATCGGAGCATACAAACTGAGACATCATTCTTCCACTTGTTACGTACTCATACAATACGGCTACCCAAAGTACTACACGATTTTCCCCGTACTTCCTCCTCTACGGTCGCGATCCTTGCGATACCATCGGTACTGTTTTGCCTTATACACCAGACGCGCCCGAGTGTGCTCCCGTTTCAGCCGTTGCCTGATACGGCGAGGAATGCCGTCAATTAGCCAGAAATTTCACCTCCGACGACCAACAACGACAAAAAGCCAATCGTGATGGCGTTGCTTCGAATCCGAACTTCGCTCCAGGCACACTTGTCTTGTTATCCGTGCCTTCTACGACGCCTGGACTTTCGAAAAAACTTCTCTCGAAGTATGATGGACCATACCGCATCGTCGAACGCACCTCTACCGTCAACAATGTCATAGAGCCGCTTACACCCACATCTGACAAGAGCCGTGTCATGAGCCAATAAAGGAAGAAATAAAGAAGAATAAAAAGCAGAAGTTAAGAAGAGAACAAGACGACACGAGCATTCGGTGGCAGAAGTAAAGGAAAAATAAGTTAGAAATAAGAGCGTCTGAATAAAAGGAATATAATATGAAAGCAGAAGAAGCGCAAAAGTGCACCCGCAGCTACGTGGACAACGGGAGAGGAGACACTTAGCCAAAGATAGCAGCCCAGCTACGCTCTGGGACGAAGGCAGGCAGAAGGAGCTGGAGGCCGGACAGGACGGGTGGATCGCGGAGACGGCGGCCACCCAATGGAAGCTGTTCTTCAGCTGCCGCGGCCACGACTCGCGAGCTGAGCGAACGCCCCACCGGAAGCCGCAGCTACAGGCTGACGGCGCCGCTTCCCGGATTCCCTGCGGCTACGATCCGCAGGCTAGCGGAGTTGACCGGGCGATCCAGGCACCTCGGTCACCCCACCATCCTGACCTCCTGACCAGCCCAACAGTGGACCGAACGTCGGACACAGCATCGGCGAACCCAACGACGTGTCGTCGGAAGCCGCGACGACGAGGTGACGTGGCCACGTCGATGGACGCAATGTAAATATGTTGGACTCATCAAATCAAAATAGATGAGGACTTTGGGGAATTACTGGAATGAACTCGTTTTGTAAATTGTTTGTTTTGTGCTATTTTCTTTGCCGTTTGTTTTTTCCATTATAAATGTTTGTCTTAAACGAGCGACTTGTCCCTGTCTGTCTTTAGTCCACCGAAATTCGTCACAAGCTGCCGTGGACGGGATGTTGCCCACGTTCACCGCCTGAAACCATTCTATGATCCGCTCGTCTCCACGTCGTAAGTCGCAAGGATGGCTCCGCTTTTTCACCGGGGGTAATTGTAATGAAGAAGAAGAGCACAAGGACAAGGCCAGCCAGATCGATTGTTCAATGCCTCCAGTGCAACCAGTGAGCCAGCCGGATCGCCAGTGCTTAGCACGAGTGTGAGCCGTTCGGGCAACCAGCTGTTCCTGCTCTGCGTCACCTGCGTTCTCGGTTACGAACAGAGGCTACCACCTGAATTGTTCCGTACACCCCTTTACACTGGTTACTTCTGATGAGGTAGAACATCCGCAATCGCCGAAAAGCGCAACCCGGTAGAGGACACCTAAAGAACTCAAAGAATCGTTCCTGCTGCCTTACACCTATCCCGGCTCTCCATGTCATCGGGCTCAATAATCAGAGCGGGGCAGCTGTAGGAAACACATGTATATGACAGCGAGTGATGATGCCCAGTCCGCGAGACAGTGCATGTTCTGAGACAATTATGCCGTTCCAGCTTCTTTAGGTAGAGGGCCCTACATATATCAGCAGCGCACCGCTTCCTCATTCTAGGCAGATGTAGCTTTAGGTATACTGTAGTTATACCATAGCTATAGTAAGCCACATTTCAATACCTGATACACGCGAATTTGTGCCTACCTTCACTGCTCATATGACAGTCAGCGGCTGCAGCTTTTGCAGTAAACGAGTGTCGTTCCGTAATCGAATAGGTCTAAACTTTCGTTCTGTTCAATCAATTTGTTTTATTGCGCATGCAGCCAGAAAAATTCGGCCCGCTCAGGTTAATTTTGTGAGGAGGCGTATGTTACTAGTGCGAGTAACTGCAATGTTGGAGAAGGATTCAGCAAAAATCTTTCTGGTCTTGCACTGCAGGAGACATGTTTGAAATGCAAAAGTGAATCCAAGCAGTCGTAAATTCGTCGGCAATCTAATTTTTCTACACGCACGAGGTATAGAAGCGTTTAATCAGAGGCGCGAGTAGAGCAAAACTTTTCACTACCCATGCATTTCACGGTTAAAAAGCACCAATAAATTTTTGAATTATTTGATTGCAACACCACGAGCTCGAACAAAGTATAGACTTTAGTCGCTACCATAACAAATGTTGCTCCTCCTCAACAATACCACAAACAACTTGCACGGCTTCAAATCCTTGGATTTTGTTTCTCTGTTTACCAAACCATCCGAGTAAAGTTTTGTGAATTTGATTTATTGACACTATCTTCCTAAATTGACATCACAAATAACACGCTTTCGTATGCAGCTGCATAAGTGTACCTTTAGTCTTTCTATTTTTCTATAGCCCCACTCCCCTCCCCCCTTAACTGATAAGAGTTCACACTTTCCTGATGAGATGAATCCACTCCAGCGCCGCATAAGGGCTGGCGCTTCCGCACCGGCTGTTCTTGCCGTCCGGCGCGCAAAGCGTGTGAGGGGCGTGGCTGTAGTGGATGTCGTGGTACTCCTATTTTCGGAAATTGAACCTGTCATGTGTAGCGTAATTAGCAGTTCACCGAATTTTGCTCATGTAGCATATCATCGCTGCTGTGTTTTATGCTATGCATAATTCTGCTGTAGTTTAGTTGCTGACAATAGTTTTGTTAAACGTATGTGGTTCTCAACTGCCTTGTTACTGCTGCTGTCCAATTAAATGTGAATGTATGTGCAACGGCTTGCAAGTGTGAATTTCAGTGCTATGTCACTTGTCAGGCATTATGTTGTCTTTAGCGGTAGCACCCAAAACACTGTAAAAGGATCGTTACAGATGAACGTCACAATGATTTAATAAAATCGGAAATTGTGTTATTTAAAGAACCGAAATTAGTGATATTCAGAGTTTCAACGATTTATTTCTGTGATGTTACCATACAGCTCTCAGTTCGTGTGCACACAATTCTGCAAGTCGTGAAGCACGGAACGAAAAATGAAGCAAAACATTTTGCAGTTAGAGCCATCGATGGAAGTCCCGGCCAGGTGCTCGGCAACTACGGGAACTGCAGAAACTTGGAAGGACATGCACGGGCCCATGCAGTTGGTCTGCATGGGTCCTTTTACACTCCTTTTAAGGATTGTTCGATATCCGGAGGATGAGCTTTGTACGTTGCGCAATTCCTAAATCTTGTTTCCCCATGACCAGCAGTTGAACCTTCTTGAGCTTGAAGTCATTTGCAGACTTCTTTTCAATGTGATTAGTGACATGCCATTGCTAGTGAGACTGATAGTTGCAAGCTGAGCACATGAATAGGCTCTTGTTGAGGTGCTGTAGCATGTGCACATGAAATGGTGAGGTTGAGCGAGTTAGAAATGAAGAGGAAGACATGACCTGTACCTGCTAAGGACGGGTTCAGTACTGACCGTTCAGCAGAAAATGGCCTGTTGCTTTGACAAATTGTATGTGTAACCTCTTTGAAAATGTTATAAACTGGCGCCTGATCTATTTTCTAGAAAACAACAGATTACTAGATCCTTTGCAATTGGGCTTGAGGGAAGGGAAGTGAACGAGAGGTCAACTCGTCTACATTGACGCATATAAAAAGATGCCATCTTACATAAACTGTTTCTTCTCAGTATTTCTTAATTAACATAAAGTGCATGACACTACATGGCGCTTCTGAATTTTCTGAGACCATTGCGCCATGGGTGACGGTGGCAACATGCAAAAAAAAATCTAATGCTTGAAGCGCACCTTCCGTGTAAGCGTTGGTCATGTTTTGTACAGATCCTTCAAACAGGAAACTGCTGTTCCGCAAAGCAGCGGCTTTAGCTGTACAGTGTAAACCTTGTGTAAGCCTTTTATAACGTCACTGTGTAGAATCAAATCAGTGCCCGCTCCATTTAAAAAGAACATATTTGAGTTTCGTGTAGCAGCAGTTACGATCGCATTGTGGGCATCAAACATCGCTGTCTGTACACTAAAGCTTGCCCAATACCTGCAAGTTAAAACTCCTTCAACCCTCGTGACTGTCCAGACATCGGCTAACCAGCTGAAACTTTTGTCTGCACGGAATGCGCTTCCTCTTCCCACCAACCTTCCCAGTTTGGTGTTAGTGCCTTCATCACAAACTGCGGCACCATCCTGCGCCGGCGCGGATTGTCGGATCTTATTCATTCAAGCGGTTTTCATCGAAGCAACGCGTCATAGCGACAGCTACGGTCGCATTCTGCGTATCTCAACTAGCGGCCAGTACAATACAGGCTGTCTATATACGTGCCGGCTGGAACCCATTCGACCCTCTTGACAGTCAGGACAACGGTTAGTCAGCTGACGCGTGTGCCTGCACTGCATAAGTTTCCGCTTCTCACCAACCTCCCAGTTTGGTGGTTCTGCCATGATCACGAGCTGCGTCACCATTCTGCGCCTCCGCGGATTCCCGGATACCATCCATATAAGCGGCATTCATCGGCGCATCGCTTCGAAGCAGCACTTTCGCTCTCATTATGCACCTCGAAACTCGCTGTCTGCCCACTACAGGTCAGTTGTTCTTGACTTTATTTTTCAAGCGAAGCTTGTATACGCTACCAAGGGCCGGCGATGTAACGCCGCATATCCACGGCGTTAAAACACCGCGTATACACGAAGTGAATGATGATGATTGGGCACAACACCGGGGGATCATTCGGGTAACCGTGAATACCCCGACGCCGGCAAGCGGACCCAGAGGCGGCGAGAGCGCGGGAAGCGGCGGCAAAACGCCGGAAGCGTTCTCTACCTGAGGTTGGTGGCGCCGATGCTCGGTTCAAGCGCGAGCTTCGAGAGCCCTCAGATCCGGGCCCGCTTGCCGGCGTTGCCGTACTGCTGCAGCTTTGCGAGCCCTCAGCTCCGGGTCCGCATGCCGGCGTCGCCTTGCTGCAGCAGCTTTGCGAGCCCTCGACTCCGCTTGCAGTTGAGCAGCCACTCTCGCCTTTTCATCCATAGCGGGCGCGCAGTTATCAGAAGCGACTGTTATCATCCATGGCTGAAGAGAGAAAGAGAGCGCGCGTCGGGAACGGACGCCCTTGTGCACCGACCGTTATACATGGCTGAAGGGAGAGAGAGCGCGCATGTCGCGAACGAACGTCCTTGTGCACCGCACTCCCCTAGCGGACTCCATGGAAACCAGAGCTACGGACGACGACGACGACGAGGGGGGGGGGGACAAGGCTTGGCCCTAAGATGCTTCGCCCCTAAAGAAACAGCTGCTCTCAGAGCTGCACAGGCTGTCGGTGCGCGCTTGTGCTCGGCATGCGCTCGTGCCACTGCTCCCGCATTTGTCGTTGTCGGTTGCTTCCAGAGCTGGCTGCGTGGCCGCTAATTATTCCAGCGTAGAAGTTCACTTCTCTTCTGTCGTCGTAATGGGAAGGCCGCGTTTACGGATGCATGAGCCATTGCTTAAGTGGGTATGAACCATTCGTTGTCATACGTAACGGACTGATTTAATTTTGAAGAAGTTGCATGTAAATCCATCCAGAATGAATACTCTCAGGAAATTGATCGTCGTTAGTGCCCTGGTGAAGCGGTAGTGGCATTGCAACTCACTTTATTTAATAAATAAAATGAGGTAGTGGCAAAGGAGTGATATCACACTGTTGTAAACATATATTTATAGTCATAATACACCCCAGCTACACTGCCAGTATTCGATAACTTATACATTTATACATTTTATGCACTTTCTAGCGACTTCTTCTTAGGCCTTTTCTCCGCTATGTTTTCTATACCTATCGAAACACTTAGCTCCATGTTAATAAAAAATCTGTTGGTGATGAAGAAGCTCCAGTATGGGTAATCTCCGAGTGGAGCCCTCTAGCAGAGCCCCACTGTCCGCGGCGACTCGCAGGGCCTGGTCCAGGGTCGCCAGTTGGCTTCCCAGTGCCAGCTCGGAAAGCCGTGCCTCCCAAGACCCATCAACTCTAGCATGGCGCATTTTGGCCATGTCCTGGCACTTGCCCCACTAGACACTACACATCATCATTTTCAACGTCGCTACCCTTTCGTGTGCCCTCTGCCAGGTTTCAGGGTCTTCAATAAATTATCCGCGGAATGTCGTTGGCACTCTTGGTTGCTGGAGTAGGATAAGTGACGGTGGTGATGTCATTGTGGCTGTTGACTTGGCCTTAATATTTCTGGATTTTACATCGAAGCTGTATATGGCTAGGATCCCAGGAATTTTAACGTGATAACGTTAAGGACCCAGAAAATCCGGCGCCGCAACCGGCGTCTGCGTGCGATGTCGGCGGGTGGCGGAGAAAATCATCCCTAACCACTCCGACCGGCGCAGGCTCTCCACGTGGTGCAAGGTTTTGGTGAACAAAAATTGAATTTCTCACAGTGAAATGCGTCAGAAAAATGATAAAGCACGACTTTACAATTCGGCGTTGGATTCGCCATCGGACTGTTTACGAATCAACCTCGGATTGTAATTTGAATGTATGAGAAAACCTAATTCTGCTACGAGGAAACTCAAACACAAACCCATTTTCTAGCATTGTTGCAGTGAATGAAGCCTATTGCCGTATGCGAACGATGCGATGCAAACGGATCCCGATAACGCTATCGTATCCCACTCCTAAAGGCGAAGCCTAAGCGTACTCCAGGTTTTTCTTGCATCCGTCGACAGAAAACTATCATCATCAATGGCTCATAGCCCTGTAAGCACTTATACCTCCGTAATCAGGTAAAGAATGCAATGGCTTATACCCCCGTAGGGCAGAGGCTCCAAGCACTCAGCAATGTGAAGCCAAGAGCGCATACACACTTTGGAATCATAGGAAAAAATAAGACATGCACCCCGATCGTAGCAATTGCTACGATCGGGAGTTTGTCTCATTTTCCCTTTAATTACTTCTCTCCACCTAGCGGGTTTCCGCTGAACTATTACGTCAAACACTTTGGAATCATGCATACAACATATGGAACAGCATACGTTTCAATAATGAACAAGCTCAAAACCAGCATGCGAACCAGGTACTTGATGATAAGGTGCTCGTGATAGCAATGCGAAGCACGTAGCTCTCCGCGCATACGTTTCCCGGTAAACTGCGAAAACTGCCGCGGCGACTTCAGGTTGCGAGGTGAGATGTCTTTCCTATATCAAATAACCAGCCTAGCAACTGATTTCAATGTTGTTGCATCAACGCTATGGGCGGCGGCGTGCTGCCAAAATTACCATACCTACCATTACTCTAGAGCCCCAAAGCACTGTACCATTCCTCCCCTCAGAAGTTGTAGCGGTGGTTTTGAACAGCTTCGATAGGACATCTACTTCCTCAGGGGCGTGATGGCGAGCTTTTTCGGGTATAAGTTTCGAATGGGGCCTGCGATTCGCTGCTTCGTGGCGACGTTGACGTGTTCTTCACGGCATGAAGGAGTTGCCCGGTACACAACTAAGCACCTACACTAGACGGTGTAGTGACGGCGAAGAACCCGACAATGGGTTACAACTTCGACTTACGAAACTATTTATTGGGCGAGCCTGTGCCCAAAAATACAATTAACACTGAAGACCGCAATAGCGTCGATGCACCGTCGTCCATCGTCGAAATCAAGTCTCCGGGTCTAGTTTGTAGGGTAACACATGACATAACACATGACTCGTCGTATATTCAAGCGTAATCACTAGAGCTCGAGTCCGTTCTTGAATGTAGATCACTATTCCCGTTCTGCGTGCAATCTGGCTAGACAAGTTTCGGTATCCGCATAGAAAACTGTAGAATCGGAGACAACATTAGAAAAAGTTCCGATACAGGAACATGCGTATTGCGCTGCATGATGACTTTGTAACTTACATTAGCTTGGGAGAAACGATCACCGGAAAGAGATAAAGAACTTCAGGCGCCCATTATTTCTGTGCGCTAAAAATTCAATTTCACCAGAATTCCGTCTTCCGAACCATGGATGGCGTGCAGCAGCAGAATAAAGGGGTCAGGAAGGAGAGGAGGACCGCTTCGCTAAGCGCTCGCGCCCCCGCAATATTTTGTGGCCGAGTGTACACGTGGCAATATCTTATAGCTATAAATCGAGTACACTGTATTCTAATATTAGCAGACTAAACTTAGCAACTTTCATTTACTCAAAAAGCATTTGCTCAGCCATGAAGCCACAAGTTTGACCTTTATTCTTTTATTCTTATACTCAACTGGCGACGGCAAATTTAGCGGAATAAAAGTATCGCTAAGTATTACTCACTCAGTTTCAGTATACTTAATGCTTTTTTGGCCCATGATGTGTTGAGTGGTTGCGAATATATTGCCTTCTCCCTACCCCTACACTCATTTCCTAATGTTATATTCATTCATTTTGTTGTTTAAGCATCGGTAGGCATGGCATTAAATTCAGAATTTAATTATTAGCCGCTTGAAGGGTGGCAACTATTCCGGTTTTAAGCATTTTCACCAAAGCCGCGTATACACGCAGCCATGTGGGAAGGTTTCTATTGACAACCCCCTTTGAAGTCGTTACCTAGCCTAGGCTAGGCTGCTTGAGCTAACAGAGTTGTACTGCGTCTTTTGCATTCTAGCTTTTCTAACATTCTTTACCTTCTCTCTTCAATAAACGCGCCCAGGCGGTGCCATGGCTATGGCGTTCTTCTAAGCACGGATTTGATGCCCGGGCAAGGACAGCCGCATTTCGAAGGGGATGGAAGGAAAAAAAAAACGCTGGTTTATTTGCATTTACGAATACACTAAGTAACTCTGAAGATGGACGAAAGTATTCCGTAGTGCTCCAACTCGGCACTTCTAGTATACCCAGTGTTGCTTCCAGGTCAATTCAATTCACCTCGTTAACACGTTCATGGCGACGGGCGAGTCACGGCAATTATTGGCCCCGTTTAATCTGAAGTGCGCAAGCGACATCTTCGCTAGAAATCAAGGTGGAAGACGAATCCTCGTTGCTTCGGGTTTGACGTGTCGTGGAGCAATTTTTGGGCAAGCATAGGAAGTTTCCAAAGAGCTCAACACACTGGTGACTAACCACTGGGCCACGATGCACCAAGTCAATATCACAAGTGAGTCACCAGTGGGCCATCACGCTCCGGAACCAAGAATAAATAGAAATGAAATATTCGGACAGATTACGAGGACCCGGAAGCTGTTACAAGGCAGATGCCAAGACTGGAGTCGCGATAATACATAAATTCCAAAAGACAAATAACATAGGCACTTGCCAATACATACGTAATTTGATGTCTACACCCTCAGTGTAAGCGCGACGCCTGTGTCAGATGTTCAAGCCTATTTAAGCAAACTGTGCGAACGCACTTGTTTCTTTTACCTGTGTGCAAGGCTCCCGTGTGGGAGCCGAAATGTCTTTTTATTTTTCCATTAAATTTACTTTGGTCGGTGTAGTGCCCCGGGTTTTGTCTACTTTTCACCATGTTTCATTCCGACCAGATGGGCTTCCGTCAAAAACTTTATATTTGCACAGTACAGATATTATACCTGGTGTTCAAAATTACGCGTTACGGAATTGTTTTTAAATCGCCTGTGGCAGGTAGCATAATTATTATCGTTGAGCTGCTTATTCCAAGATACGGACACATACTCAACTAATTAACAAAAATTGACTGATAAACTTCTTAGTTATTACTTTATGATACATATTGTACTTATCGAATTGTAGCCGGTGAGTTAGGACGCATCCACTTGAAATGAATTGCCAGAATGACACCAGTTTCGAGATGGTATTTCCCAAAGTGCGGGACGAAATACATGTGCGTTCCAGTTACTTTTGTACTTCAATGTATAAAGCAACATTTAGGTAAAGTGGAACAACAGTACACTGTTTACTGTGAGTTTCATGGCGCATGTCTCCAAACTGGTGTCGTTCTGATAATACATTCCAAGTGGATGTGCCTGACAATCTCACCGGCTAGAATTCATAAATTGCAATATATGTC
>NC_051160.1:107055791-107092351 GCF_013339745.2 Dermacentor silvarum | reverse complement strand
ACAATGTCTCGCCCTCAGATGGTTATTCCGTGCACAAGTAAGTGCGAGCTAACCTGTCAGATAATTGGACCTAGAACAGGTGCTTTATCTGTCTACTGTGGCAGACACTGATTGGCTGGACCGGTACGGACGAGAATAAAACTTGCTCGAGGTGTTTGTTTATTTCTTGCGGGCACCCCACCCAGTTACTGAGCCCTTTAGCGACCCTAGGTGTACATTTACAGAGTACCTCGCCTGATCTAACTCTGCGGACTAGAGTGTATCTGCAAACCTTCAGGACCTTCGCTAAAAAAGTAGCTTTTCTCCATAAATGCCGATTTCAACTTTTTGATAACGTTATTTGTATTAATTTTTTTTCTCACAGCGTTGTGCACTTGATTGTGATGTGTATGGTATGAGTGAAACTGCGTGGTGTCCGACGATAAAGAAGTATAGGAGGTTAAAGCTGCGATGCGTGTGCCCGCGTCTTTTGGGGACCGTGGTCCTGCTGCGCTACCAGAACTCTTCGCGTTGCCATGCCAACTCACGCACATTGCAACTCTCGTTACCACCTGAGGGGATTACCACCCCCTTCGCCACCAGGTACAGACAAAGAGCCATCTTGCCTGTTTGAGCTAATCGGTATTATATGCGCATGCATACAAATCTAGCATTTTGCCAAACTGTAATCTTTCTTCTTCATAAAACCTTTATCTCTATACTGCTAAGTTACCTATGACGGTAATGACTCTGTTTCTCACAATCTCATCCCTGCTTTGTTGAAACCCTGGCATATCTGGTATATTCCTACTGCTGACAAGTTAATGCTTCCTTCGGCTTCGAATTTATAGCGTCCTGCAAGGTGAATGTTACTGAGGGTCTTGCTGCGAAATTATCTTGGTATTTTGTTATGACGTCCTGAGTCATCGGAGGCCGATGCCTGAGACCCTGCACACATCTCAAGGATGACATGCCTCATCCTTTGCACACACGCACGCACACACACTAATACCTGCGACGACCAGATTGTGGATACATGATGTACAACTGACATAATCCGTTTCTAAGTTTTCTTTTCAGATTTTCAAATGCCTCAAATGTTATTGCCTTCGACTGATTATCAGACCGCTCTCTTTTCCAAGGAACGCTTTTTCGTGTTAACTCCATGCGTAGCTGCCCTAAGCTTGAACTCTTAAGTGATGCTTATTTTAAGCATAAAATACTTAAACAAGTGTAAATATACAGCACTAAATAAGAGGGCACCTTCTAGCTCCCGTTGGCGGTGACCTTCAAGAGACATTGAGTGAAAATCCAGAGCCGTTATTCGCGCACTCAAGACGAGAATGGGCGCGAAAACAACACGTGAACCTGCGAGAACATTCGGGCATCCTTGCGCGAGCAAAACGATATCATCCGGGCAACCAGTCAAAGCCTTAGAAGGTGCTGTCTCTGGCCCCCAACCGCTCGTACAGGACCGCATTACATACGCTAGTTACTGCCGAAACAAGTTACAAAAAAAAATATTGCGTGCCATTCTTTCCTGATGATTGTTCACAATCTCACTCAAGCTGTAACTTCTTGTACGCTGAATTTTTATTTGTCCTTTCCAATATAGTGACGTTCAAAAGGAAGATAACGTGCACCGTACACTTGATTGTCATCTTCTGGTGCTGAGACAGGGTTGCCTGTGCTTTTTTCAACGCCAGCGGCCCGTCAGTTCCGTGGCGCGGTTTTTTTTTTGCCGCCTCCTTCGAGAGATGGCACCACGCTGCGTGACCAGGCCGGCAGCATCTGCGCGCCCGGGATGGCTGTTTGGCCGAGATGAGAGTTGCCAACAAGGTTCAGTTCAAAACAGGTTCATTTCAGCTTAGGAAACATTCAGGCCTGCGCCGCGGCACCAATCTGATTTACCGGTATCCATTTCATGCTTACGTCTACTCGCGATTGCGGGCGAGCCAGCAATTTTTTTGAGGAATTGCTTGTTTATAGCAGCATTCAGCTTGCCCCATACTGCGTAACAAGCTCACGGCAGGCCTGGCAAAGGACACATACGGACACATACATAAAGGACACATACGCATTATTCAGTTGCCACCTACCGCGTAGGCGCTGTGTCCATACGTGCGGAAATTGACAGTGCCCGGTAGTCGCCCCAACGAGCTTACCGGTACATGCAGTACCACATGGTGTAAGGATATGTGATGCTCATGCTATTTTCTTCTTCCCTGCTATCGTGGTTATGTAGGGGTTGTTACGGCACCACCTATGTTGCTTTCCTTAAAGGCTCTTTAGTATCCGCGCGACGAGTTCACAGCGGACATTGCCATTTTGACACCGTGCCGTCTCCACGTGACAGTTCTAACTGGTTCTACCGATGTTAATGCTTCTTCAGGAAAGGAACATCAATAACTGCTCTGAAAACCTTGGCAGTATACATTTTTTACGCCTCCGTAGTGGTTCAAAACGTGTGGAACTCGCAAGAAATAGTCGTTACCTACGGCGAGCAACTGACTCCGTCATCTATACGAACAGCTGCTAGCGAATACGACCTATTTCATTATCTATCTATCTATCTATCTATCTATCTATCTATCTATCTATCTATCTATCTATCTATCTATCTATATCTATCTATCTATCTATCTACTCCATAAAATTTCCGGCCCAACAGTATTACAGTGAAGTGCTACACTGTAGAAAAAATTTAAAAAAGCATTTTCCGGCAGCTGCCTTGCCAGAAAGTTTTTGTAAGGCTGTGTTGTCTGTTTTTCATTTTTTGTTATTAAATATTTTTTTTCGGCTTCACATTAGGAGAACATTTTAGACACCTACTTTCTGTTCAGAATTACAGAAAAAAAAGCGTTTTCTGTTCCTTGTTATTGTGTTATTTCCCTAAGTTATCTTTAAACCAACAGAACATTTACGTGTAAAAACATGTTAGCATATCGAGTCACAGATAGAGGTGTGTTTTCGCTTTCCATTTTTTCTTTAATTTCAGGATTAGCTGCTGTTTAAGTTTACAGAACTGTTATGTGCATATGCAACTTTTGTTATTTTGAGTCGCAGGATAGGCTATTTTGTCTTTTGAACTTTTCGTTGTTTTACTTATTTACTGTGACTTAATGCGTTACATAAGCATTGCGTAATATCTAAAAGATTGTCGGGATCACAGAACACGAAAAAATGGTTTTTCCAAATCTACTCTCAGAAATGCACGTATAGTTTGCATATAAGACCAAAGTACTGCACATTTCATGAAGCGACAAATGATGCTTAGCACGTGGCAGCTCTGACATACTAAAAAATGGTGTAATAAAGAAAAGCCAGGGTACAGTTGGTGTCATTTCAAAGGATAATGATTTCTTTATATACAACGAAAAAATTAGTTGAGAGTGGAATGCTTCAAAACAAGAAAAGCCTGTGTCTTATGTACGTGAAAGATGTCTTGCAAAATCTTAAACATGAATGACTTTTCACCATATTGTTAAAACACGTAGTCTTGAAGAGGCTCGACCAAGGCGGCCTACTTAGGTGTTAGAGAATGGTGTTTTTTCGCCCGCTCGATTTTGCATCTTGTTCGTGGATAAGGCGTGCGCGAATGCCCATAAAAGAAAAGTGGCGCTCTTTTATTGCGATAGGCAATTATGTGGACACTCTAAGCGCATTTCTCGTCGTCGTTGCCGTCGCCGAGAGGTTCCGTATAAAGTCTGAGGCCAATAAAAACTTTCGCCGCGCGCCGTATTCTGGATGTGCGAGTGAAAGCGTGCGAGGATGAGCCGGCGTTCGCGGCTCAATCTCGCCCACGGCAGGGAGGGGAGCGGGACGGAAGCGCGTGGTCGTCGAGTCGAGCGCAAGGCCTCGGAGGGATATTAAAGAAGAGGGGGGGGGGGGGGCAAGTGCATTCTATTCCGGGCGGCCTGAGCGGACGCGCACGCCCGCCCGGGATAAAAGGCTGCGCAAAGGCTCCGGGGGGGGGGGGGGGGCTAGGGGGGGAGGGGGGCCGTGTACCACGCTGCTCGCGACAAGCCGGCCGCTGTATCTCGAAAGCCATCTGAGGCGGGGACACAGTCCGCCTTACGCTGTGTTTTCGCGGCTTAGTTCGTGTTTAGGCCTGCGACAGCCGAAGGTCGATGCTGCGGCCGCGCTTACTCATTCCAGCGTTTTCAAAGCGAGTTTCCGTGGTGATCGAGTGAGATGCGTTGATATTTGCTTGTGCGATCGTGACAGTATGCTTATTAGTTTAGTTAGTATGCATGGGTTTAGAAGTTTACACGACCGATAAAATTGCTATCCTTACATGGTCCACTAGTTTGCTATCGCAATCGATGCT
Source organism: Dermacentor silvarum (assembly GCF_013339745.2). NCBI lineage: Eukaryota > Metazoa > Arthropoda > Arachnida > Ixodida > Ixodidae > Dermacentor > Dermacentor silvarum. Next base: position 107,088,042 of record NC_051160.1, on the reverse strand, counting down.
TCGCATTTCAGACGAAACTGCGACATTTTATTATAGACCAGACAGCTTCACGATTATGCACAGCTTAGAGGGGCACTCAAAAAGCACAGTCATTCTTCTTCAGGAGAATGCTAATCAAATCAGTGCACTGACTGCATAAGCGAGTTCGCAACGCGGTGACGGTGAAAAAAAATGGACTTTACTCCAGCCAGGCGGCAATTTACTTTCAGGCGAATACATAATTGTTGGTAGAAGGCCAGTTATTACACTTCAAGCATTTTGAAGCAAATAACACCCACTATGGAACAAAACCTATACCTGCGCGCATACACACACACACAGCTTTTTACGTGTGTGTGCATCTCCTTGGTGAATGGCGGGCGCTGTTTGGTGACAAATTTATTATATTTTTGATAAAATCACACTGACATGCTTCACATTTTGAGACTGTCAGTATGCGAGGAGCTACATCACTTCTTACATTCATACTAATAAGGGGCTTGTGTGTTTTTTTAATCTCGGTAAACATCCAGAAATGACGTTTTCTTATTGGCCATTGCGCTGTGACAAAGCAGCCAACAGAGACCGATGCTAATACCAGGGGAAGAGAAGGTCATGTGCCTTGCTCCACAGATTGAGCTGTAGGAGCAACTACCATCCTTCCACCGTCTTGAGTCTTTTGTATCTTTTTTTTGTGCGCCGCCTATTCTTGACAAAAGTAACACAGAGTGCTTGTAACTATATCGTGACAGATGTTTTAAACTATAAGCGGTTGGTTAAAACATATTATTAGGACTGAATAGCGGACTTCCAAGGATGTTGTATCTCTGAAATTATTGAGCGGATTCCCGCAGAATACATTTTGCAATGAACGGTGAAGCCATTGAGTTGCCTGGTGACAATTTTTTTTGCAAAATAGGTGGTCCAGTTTTGCGTAAATTGCTTCACTGGTTAAGTGCGGATGCTATGTCAAGTAAGATGCATTTACAAATAAAGTCATTATAAGTGTGTACAGAGCGGCAATTTGGGCACTCATGAGTTGTAACAATGTTTTAGTGCTGATATAATACCCACACACAAAATAATACATCAAGTGCTGAAAAACAGAAGCCTATGTTTACAATACGTATGCAGATTTCAGCGCAGTGACTGTCTGAGAAAATCGGTTTTCTTGCCTGATAAAAGATACCCACTGCGCAATATATCGTGTATAGCTGTGTAATCAGCACTGCTCATTTTTATGAGGATCACTTTTTCTCACTTTGGCCGACTACTAGACAGGTGTGTCACCTTGATTTACTTATGCATTTGTAATATTTATTGCAACACGTCCGTCATTTCTTTCTTTCCACGTAGTAACTAGGCTCTCACCGATATATCCGCAGGCTTCTGTAACGAATGCAGCTAATTGAAAAGAAGTACCCTCTTCAATACTATAAAGCAAGTACTTATTGAGGAAGGACTAAAAAAGGTCGCCTATGTTTCTGAAGTATCCTTCAAGCTTACATTGCCCTTTAAAGTGTTGCTTATTTCTCGTTAGTAACTTCATGAAATAGCTTACCTTTATTTTAATTCTGCGTAGGTAGAGCGGGCTGACCATGTCTTTCAGCAGAAGTAAGGCATTTGTATTGGCCCACGCATGACACCCATTAGTGTTGTCTATAGCTTGTTGTAGTATGCTCCTGGCGAGTTCGCCCTAAGCCTTTAATTGTTGTAATAATTTTCATGTTCGCTGACAATTTTTTATCACTGCAAGTAATAGTAATTTTCTTGCGTGCATGAGCCAACAAATACGCGGATACTAACTTTAGGGAGGATTTGCATCCACAGAACTTAACTTCGAACAGAACATCAGTGACTTAATTAAGGGTTTTGATCTTAAGGTATTTTCTTTTGTATTATACTTTTTATTGGGATTATAAGGTAATAACTGATAAACACTCCTACAATAAGATCTAGAGAACTTAAAACTGCCTAAATTCTCCATTTCATAAGCATGGTAGATAAACATTCCGATGAAGTTCTGGCATTATGTCTAGTACGGTTTTTATAGGAGAGCGTCAAAATTGGAGTTAATGTGTGCATCATATGATTGTGCCTGTCGGTTGAGAAACCTGTGTGTTAATTGCCTGAACGAAGCACCAACACTTAACAGAGAAATGCAGAATTTGTAGTTTTGTATTATATTGATAACCGATTGCTTAATTCAAAGACTAGGTAGCATTAACGTAAAAATATACATTTTCTCGCCTCTGTGAAACTTTTAGGGATGTGTGGAAAGCAAGGAAAGGGTGAGTGATCAAACTGATCGAATCGCTACAACAACCTTGCTCAACTAATGTGGTGCCTTGTTTGGCTAACGAAGAGCAAGTATAGTGTGGAAAAAGAAAAGGCAAGAAAGCTAGGAACATCTTTTTGTACACTTAGGAATACCTGACATAAGCCGAAATTATGTGTTCAGTCACCTGGCAGAACAAGGACAAGTATATAATATAAATGATAAAAGTGACGGCAATTAGATAATCATGAAGTGAGAATGCGTGCCTCTGCACGAACTCTATTGAAAGTGACGATTCAGTTCTTTAAACAGTGTATGCAAGCATGTATTTTTTAAATAAGGGGGGGGGGGGGGGGAGTAGTGCGACATTTGTTTACCTATGTTTCACGTGCTATGTGCGTCACTAGCTGGTTGTTCTGACAGACAAGCCGGAATTCGGAGAGCTAAGCTTCTCTCCTTTTTTTGACTCTCCTTTGTTTCACCAGCAGGCTGCCATGAGAAACATCCATTCGAGTCCCTTTGTAATTTTGTTCTTATACGACACAGCAAAGGTATTCAACGGAAAAAAAAATTCCTATTCTTGGAAAGGATTATCATGATCTGTCCAAACACAGTGCATTATCATTTCTATTGTACAGGGTTGCACGAATTGTTGCCTGGTGTGCAGCTAGAAGCGATTAAGTCGCAGAAACAGCTGCAAGAACAACTATTTGTGCATCAGAAGCGCCTAGGACAAGCTGCAAGGCATACGTGATTTACAGGTCATCACATTGGGTGTTCTTTGCTTTATATGCTCGACAAAGTTGATGGTGTTAGGATAGTGCATGTCAAATTATTGAAATTTTTGCCATTTCGCGCACATTTCCGGAAGTAGCTGCGCTTGCTTTCACCGCGTAATATCCACATCTTAATCAGTGCTCCCGACTGCATCATCAGGAAAGGCTAGTCAAGAAGGTAGTAATGTTTAGGCTTTAGGGGGATGTTCGGAAAAACAACTGGTCAATTTGTCAAGTAGTCTTCTATAAGAGGTTTAAGTCTCATAATCATGGCTGGTGAGACTGCTGGTGCGGTAACCAGCTGAAATGTTTCCGAGGGCAGGAAGACCAGCTGCCAGGCTTGATCCTCTGTAGACGTCCTGCATCCAAGGAAGAGGAACGGAAAAAAACCTTTGCAGATTCCCGTTTTAAACTACTTGACCACCGCGCTTTTTTTCAAATGCACTTCACAGGGTCGATCTGCGAGGTGACGATGTCGAAAAGAGAAGTGACAAATGCTCAATTAAACAAGGTGGAAGACCATGTCTGCAAACGTTGAATTATTGCAGTTGACTAAAGTGCGAATTGAATTCCACGCCCTTTTCAACACTCAGTGAAGAATGAGTTTGCAAGGTAACGAGGGCTTTTTCGTTATTCTGTGTTGTTCTTATCTGACACACACCTGACACTGCTTCCGAAGGAACAGTACTGCTCTTTGATCGAAACAGAACCGATCGATTTTGTTTGCTGAGCTAAAGTGCTCAACAAATGCACCAATTTGCCAAGTTGCCACGTTGGCTGCCAGGCTGCCAAGTTGTCACGAACTGTGGTAACTGTTGTTCCAATTAGGGGGATAACTCTAGAGTCCTGAATTTTCTCGCCCCTAGTTTCTTTTGGTCATCAAGTAGAGGTGCAACAACTTTTTCTTGACCAAAGGAGTTAAAGTCATTCTTGTTGCAGAGCAAGCTAAATTTTATTGCATCAGCTGAGCCCACCAAGACCACGAAGGGAAGACTATTACGTAGATTTCCATTGCTACATATTTCCAAGCAATAAATACACCGCCGATACCTTGTGCATCTTTTGTGCTGCATTGATAGGATTGACAACTTCAAAAGCATCCTTAAAAAGCTGGAGCTTGAGCGCCTGAAGGTTTTTTTTTTGTAAAACCAGTTGCATTTAAAGCCTTCCCATCGAGAAAGTTTCTCGATACCTATGCTGTTACTGGCAATCGGTTCCCACATTGTGCAATTACATAATCAGTTTCCAGCGTGGCCTGAAGTGTGCCAAGCATTGCTATATACGGAAATACTGCATTTATTTCCTATCTGTTTTTTGCAGGAGTATAGAAATATGCCATAAATGCTTTTTGAAATGCAAGGCACGGCTGTGATCTGACCGTTATGGTCCATCAGGGTCTCTGTGGAGTTTTGAAGTGATGTCTGCTTCACTAACTTCTTCTAATACCTTCTCTACTAAATCACTGTCTACGCAGTGGTCTGTGAGTCTCTGTCGCAAAAGGGAAGTCATTGCCAAGGCATTGGCGCTCTGGATATGCCGTATAGTTTCTGCCATAATCTGTACAGGAGAGAACGGTACGAGACCCTCGTACAAAAGTCGGAGGTATATGGATGAGCAAATGCATCGCTAACGCAGTTACGGCTTTCGTGAGCTCCTGCGTGGGGCGAAGCATCAAAGCTTGATGCTTCCAGAGCGCCTGTAAGGCGTGAACCACCATCCGAACTTTGCTTTTCCTGCAGTACCAAAAGAATTACTGGAAGTTGCTTCGACTGTATGGACATTGCATGGAGCAGAGTCTGGGAAAACAGGGAACTTTTGATGTGGCACTGTGACAAGGCACTTTTCGTGCTAGCACAAAATGTGTGTAGAAAATGATGCCTTGTGTATCTACGCGTTCTTGCATATCAAAAAAGGCCTCGTCACCTCGGCGCTCTGAATGATATGATACTTCATGTGCGCCACAAGTAACTTGACGTTGCAAAGTTGAATGCATGAGGAAATTGTACAGGTAAGTTCACACTACAGAATAGTGAGAGAAATAAAAGCTTCACTCTCTCGATCTCTTCAGTATTTATGCTCACGATGTCCAAAGACCCAATTTTGCGAAACGCTTTGGTGCACTGTTGCAGTGGGCACTTGATACTGAACGCATTCACATTTTTCTGCAGTGCAGCATGCTTCTTGAAAAGTGGTAAGGTCGGCTGAATAGTGCCACAAACGCTGCACACATACATGTTTGATATAAACAAAAGAAGAAGGAAATCAGAGTTATAATACGAAACACATAAATCTTACACTACCTGCAAAAGCGTGCTCTACGCAGAAAAAGAGCCTAAGGCTTGTTTTCTGTCGCAAACATTTTTGTCCGTTTAAGCAGAATTTTTTTTAAGCTGTAACTAAGAACATTTTCAAACGGTATAAAACACGTCTCAAAGCTCGTCTAGCAATGCGAAAGCATGGTTACGGGTACAGACACGTAACACAGGCACGCTTGGCTAGGAGTTCGGTTGAGTACCAGTGGAGCCAATGTAGCTGCTCATTGACGCAAATTTACGCAGCTACAGCGACGTTTGGAGGCGTTGTTTCATATCGTCTGCTACATTATCTACACCATCCAAGCCTGCGTTCTGATAAAAGCAAAATTTGATTTCCTTCGCACGTTTCTATAGCGGATAACCCGTTCCTTTACGACATGTAAAATGTTGACGGTGTCAACTTGAACCCAAGAAACTGAATAATCGCAACAAAGCTTTTCTCAATAGATGGACAAAAACTTGGGGCTTTTTTTAACACGAAAGTGTTTTATGCCGGGGTCCACCAAGACTTCACTGACGTATTTCCGTCACGGAAATACGTCAGCTTACAATGTACACGAACATAATACAAAGAAAGAAACCAGAAGAAAAAGTTCCACAAACATGCAAAATTTGGAAATCGAACCCACGACCTATCGGTCCGCGACAATAGATCGCCGAGCGTTTAACCCATTGCGCCACAAACGCATTTGGAGAGAGCTACACAGACGCGCCTTATATATCTAACACTCCTCCGTGTACCCGCGCTCTTGCTCGGGGCGGTGCCGCCGCCTACGAGCAGAAAAGAGAAGTGCTGCATTATGACACTAACGCGCACCGACAGTGAACGCTTCGGTGGTCTCAGCACTACGACGCCTCGATGCCAGCATTCGAAGGGACGCTGGCATCAAGAAGCACTACCAACGCCACCTAGGTGGCGTTCACCGTACTCAGCACAGCGGAGCGTGGCCTCCGCAATTAGCTCTGAAAATGTTTCTGAAGTTGATCGCGGAGGCTGCAATTACGACGCGCTGTACGCGCTGATTTGACTCTGTGACGATTCAGTTACGTGCTTTGTCTTGCGCGTTGTATTAGTGTGTCAGTTACGTGCTTCGTCTTTCGCGTTGTGCTAGCGTGTGCAGCGTAGTGCAGCTTCCATATGCACGACGGTTGCTCATGGTCATCGACGTTGGTAGTCGTGATGGAGGAGACGTGCCACCAGGCGTCAGCGTGGGTGCATCAACGCCTAAGGGCGCTTTAGCCACAAAACACCAATAGACATTATATATCAATGTGCAATAAACATTACACTACTTCTGTGAAGACACGTTTCACTTTCGTGTTCTATACCGATTCCTATATAAGAGGGATCAACCACATTTTTTTTCATGAAACAGGGTGGCCAAACTGTTTTATTGCGATAGCAATTATATGGACACTCAAAAGCAGATTTCTGCCGTCGGCGTCGCCGTCGCCGTCGCCGTGAGGTTCCGTATGACGTCATTTGGAGAAGAAATCGTCGCCGCGCGCCGAACGCTGTATGTGCGAGTGAAAGGGTGCGAGGGGCGCGTCTTTCACGGGGAGCGAACGCACGGCGGAGAACAAACGCGCGTTCTGCGCCGTGCTCGCTTAAGGGCTGCAGAAGTAGGCGTCTCTGTTCTCCTTCACAATCACCATGTATGTAGAGCAAACGCGCCTTCTTCCGACGAGCGAGAGGCCGTGGGGGAGGGGGAGGGAAGGGAGGCGACGTTTAGCTGCGGCACGCAGTGCCTATTTATATCAGAGGCTCCGGCAACAGTCACCAACGCCGCACGCATTTTGAGCGAACGCGAGCAAAACGCCGATGGCGTCGACAACAGTTCTGCGTGTTGCCGATGCTGCTGCATGTCCAAGTTTATACAGCTGATAAAGCTAATATCATTACTCCGTATAGCTCTCTACAAGTTTGCTATCGCAATTGATGCTTCGCCTTTCAGGTGAAACTGCGACAACTTTTTTTTTACTACAAAATAGCCTAATCCAGTCGATACGTTTCATTGTGCTTATAGTCTCGAAAGCTCCCGCTTTTTACATGAAGCCGACAAACGCGAAACTTGCTTCTCTGTGGTGACAAAACCATGCTGAAACCTTTGACGATGGTGGTCACAATTCGGACGATGAAGATTTCGTCGTGTCATTCGTACTCTGTCCGTCAGCGCAGAGTTTTTGGCGCCTGACCGTAAGCGAATAGCTCAACGCTTCTCGAAGGACATTCGCTTTAATAAAACAATGATGTGCATGAATGTGTATGTTCGTTGCAGTGAGGATATATAGTTAGCGCTCATTGTTTCGTTTCCGTGAACCGGTAGAGAATGGAGAAATTGACTAGCACACCTGAAGCAGTACTATATGCGACTATACACATAAACAGATTTGTCATGTGTGGGTTGTCTTGGCTACGCGAATGCCGGCGTGAAAGAGGACTGCCATCCTATTTTTCCGCAGCCGCTACAGGAGGAAAGGGTGGAGGGAGAAGAGGAGGGCTGTCCTTCCCAAGCACTCCTCCGCAGCATGGAAACCTTTATATGCCTCAAACTTATCGCACGCCAGCACGTGCGTCGATCTCAAAGAGATTTAATAGTTCGAGTTCACCGTTCAGCGAGGAACGCTCGCTGCATCTTAGTTGCGCAATGACATCTCCATTGGCGCCTTCGTATCGACGATGATAACTCGACCATCGACTAGGAAAACTGTTGAAAAGAGCCAAAGAAAACTATTCGCTTTAATATGGCACAAACAGCGAAGTTCGCTTTTCCGCAACGCAGATTTTCTTCACTACATCCATAGTGTGCTACGGGGCGCGGTTAATGCGGCCGCGACGCGGCGCTTGAAATTCAGCGAAGCGCAACCACGCACCCACGGGTCACGCGTCTGTGCAGTCAGTGCGTTCTAAAGGCCAAGTTTTGGTCAACAATCGAAAATTATGCGCAGACGAACAGAGTACGAATGACACGACTTACCCATTCGTCAGAGCTATTGTGCATGCGTCGTCGGCTGTGTGGGTAGTCTGTTGCGACGGTGAGTAAGCGGGAAAAAATGTATTTACCTTTTAATGGCGGAGCTGTTAGTCGAGCGTGTGCCGTCGATGACCGCGCCGTCACGCAGGAGCAAAACCGGGGATGCCACGTTACCTGCTCGCCGGGCGGAGACGAGCCGACCAATCGGAGTGCGCGCCGGGGAGAAGGAGGAGAGGCGCCGGGGTATAATGGCAGGTGTTTGCTCCGCGCACTCTTCGTTCGATAGACGCCGCTCATTGTCCATTTGGCTCCTGGTCTTGCAGTAAACACCGCAAAAGGGTTCAGAGTTTATTGATTAACTTGGTTTGAAACGGAGTGCTATAGAAGCACTCCATTCATCCTCTTTGGGCACTTCAACGTGGATATAGTTAATAAATATTGGCTAATCGAAAAAATAAAAAAGAAACATATGCGACAATCGCAGAAACAAAATGACCACAGCTCTGCTGTTCCGACAGGTTTCACTTCGTGGAACTCGCTGCATATTTTTTTTATCCTTTAGACTGAATACTTATACAATATACAGCATTTCTACCTTCTCCGGGCGGACTGGACGTCGCAACCATACTACAAATTGGAATTTCCCCAGCCTTATTAAGCAAAAATGGTTTATATTTGTATGTGACCCGGATAATGGGAGGCAATGGAAATATTCGGTTAACTCTGGTGTCTGTTAAAGTACCCCATTTGAGCAATTTTTCACGCCATTTCAACAAGTGACACCTCTATAGAAATGTTTTTATCAGCACATCTGCACCAGCCCGACACCACTCTCCCCAAGGTATCTGCGAGCTACTTCCCCGCAAGAACTCCTGGCTACGCCACGGCATTCCACCTACGGAAAAAAGCAACAATGGCATATTTCATATCGAACAGCAGTGGCTTTGATGTTGACTTCGTACACGCAGCTGTATTTTATGTAATGACAACTCGAACTGTTAGCGAATATTGCCGGAGATCACTTGCACACCGCTCAGGCGTCACTCAATCTTTAGGAGATGACTACAAAAACTCATGTTTATATGGTTTGAGCAGAATGCGCTTGCGAAAACTGCTCTGACGGGGGTAGCTGCTATACTGCGTTTTTTTTTTAAACCGTCAAGTGTTTTACAAACTCGCATGTGGCAGATAGCATAATTCCAGTTATTGAACTCAAAGTGACGGAGATTAATTGCACGTGAAGTCTAAATGCATTTTACTATTTTAAAGATTGACTAATTAGCTTGTAGACAATTACTTTACGGCTCGTAATGAAATTTATGAATTCTAGCCGGTGGATTTGCTGGGTGCATCCACATGCAACGAATTTTCAGTATGACACCAGTTTGAAATATCCATCCCCATGTGCTGGACGAAATACATGAGCGATGGACTTTTATTTGTGCGTGAATGCATGAACCGGCAGTTTGCTAAAAATTTAAGTGGAGAAGTTGTGCTTTTACTATAAGTTTCATAGCGCTTATCTTGACAGATCTTTCGTCACATGATAGATATCACGCACACTTCTGCCATATTGGAGGTAAAACTAAAACGTAAAACGTAAAACTCGAGGTGTGGTGAGCTTGCGCGATCGTTTAAAAGTGTGATGTATATAGAAACGTAACTTTGACAACTAAAAGTGTGCCCGCGACGAACACACGCACAGTTATCGACTCATTAGACTCACAGTATGCTGTCACACACTTAGAGAGCTAGTGTTGCTTAGTTACTCCCTACTTCTATTGTAAGGCAGCAGCACAGCTGTTGTCTCGTCGCCTTTATTTGGCTGAGCCACGCGCTGAACGAAGACGACGCGCACAGTGATGATGATTATGTACAGGTGAAGAAGATGAAGGATTAATATTTAGCTCACACTAATTACCCCCTCGCGCGAAAGCGGCCAACCTGGCCGCAGGTTATAGCGGTGCGGCACGGCGGTGGAAGGGCTTTAGGCGCGAAACGTGGACAATTTCTGTGCCACGGTAGCGGCCATCGGAAGGCGTGACAACGGGAGTGACGCGGTAGTTCACTGGCGAAGTTTGCTCTACAACAGTGTAGGGCCCTATAAAGCGCGACTGAAACTTGTCGCACAGACCAGGAACTCGAGTGGGTGTCCACAATAACACTTCATCGCCGGGGCTGAACTGAACGACGCGGTGAAATGCATCGTAGCGAGTCTTCCCATCCTGGTGACTTGCCTCGGTGTTGAGGCGGGCGCGATGGCGACACGCGGCAAGGCGGCATATTAACTGCTCACTCAATGACGCCGACGATTTCACGGGGGCATCAAAAAAAGAGACGTCGAGGAGAGAGGTCGGTTGACGCCCGTAAACTAGAAAGAATCGTGAGTAGCCAGTAGTGCGCTGTGCAGCGGTGTTGTAGGCACAAGTCACGAATGGCAGGATGGTATCCCAGTTGGTGTGGTCAGCGTTGATGTACATGGAGATCATGTCAGAGAGAGTTCGATGGAAGCGCTCTGTGAGGCCATTAGTCTGAGGATGGTAGCTGGTAGTCGTCTTATGGATGGTGTTGCATGTGCTGTTGTCTCGTCGCCTTTATTTGGCTGAGCCACGCGCTGAACGAAGACGACGCGCACAGTGATGATGATTATGTACAGGTGAAGAAGATGAAGGATTAATATTTTGCTCACACTATTTGTATAATTTTCCCTCACCTAGGCATTGTGCATTTTTCTCTCTTCCACCCATTAACCCCAGTTTTCTTTGACAATCCCCCGTAGTGGGTAAGTGTCATGCTGTAAGGAGCAAACGCGTGCTGCGCCTGTCGGGTGTTGACGGCGAATAGAACAAGAAGGCGCTCGCTACTGGGACCCGCACCGCCGATCTTCAGGAAATACCAACAACCACGATCGAAAATGGCAGCGGCAGACGAGTAAGCGAACCTGTCTGTGGCAAGCATGGTCCTGGATGCGCGAACTGATACGGTTGTCACACGGTGCACTTTTGATCGCGATGGAACACAATCGGTATAGAAGTTCTGGATTGATACTGAATGAGTTGCGCAATCTGCAGAAGGGAGACACTGGCCCCCATGCAATTTGCTCCCGATCAGGCTCGATAGCGGTCAAAAGTGCCCGTGTTACGCACGTATAGGAGTTTGAGCTCGCATTTAGGTAAAACACTAACGCAGCGAGTGAAAGTCTGCCCTTACAAGTCGATTATATATACGAGTGGCTGCTCCGGCATAGGCTCACAAACCTATCGCTTTCTCTGAATTCATGTTTGGAAGCGTGGTGGTGCGAACGCTTTATTAGTATTGTTTGCGATATGATTTCACTGTGGCTTTCGGGATTTCGTAAAAGTTAATGCAAAATTCCGAATAATGTATTGATGTGATACTTGTTGATTAATTTCTTGTCGAGTTACGCGAACGTTGACCCACTGGGCAGAATGGTACAAGGATACTTTGACTGGTAGTTCAATGTGTCCTTATGGAGTTGTGGGGTTTTAGCGCTACGTTTGTGCCAGTTACCCGGAAAAGTCATTACAAGGAAGCCTGAAACTCGCGATTTTTTTCGGTACCTTGAGAACAAAGGTTAGCACATGGATATGTGTGGCATTCGTGCATGCGGCTTCAGTCATTCTAACGAAGTTATTTATTGCGCTTATTTCTTTCTAAATGTCCAAGCACTAATAGTATTCGAAACAATGCAAGTTAATTATTCTCCATGTACATGCCTAGCAATTAGAAATAGTTGCCTTGAGAACGCGACGTCCCAGAATTGAAAAAAAAATTCAAATGTTTTACGTGCTAGATCCGCAATCTGATTATGAGGCACACCGTAACGGGGGACTCTGTAATATTCCTTGCCATCTGGGGTTCCCCAACGATAATCTAACTACAGATAACTTGCACGTGAGCTCACGTACGCAGGTTCTCACATTGATGGTTTTCTAGCATGGCATCTAGGATGCGGTCAGTGTATCATATTCACTGCCATGGGTAGCCTGTGCTTCCATGGCGTAAGGAAAGCGTAGGAGGCCCCCGGTCCCACCTGGCTGTGTTGAAGTGTGTTGCAGCCATGCGAGACGCTGACGGACGCGATCCCCTCCGTGCTGATTTATAACAATGGCGCCGAGAATGACGTCAGCGCAAGATATCTATCAGTTCATGAGCGGTTTTACATTTTATGCCCATCGAACGTATTGCTGTAAATGATCGATCACAAAAGACGCGACTGTTGGACGCTAGAAAGACTGCAGCAAGGGAAATCGATGTAGTTGCCTATCATGCCTCGGCTGGCTGTTCTACACCACATAAAGGTCCCGCAGAAACTAACGCCATAATTATTTATATCAATTGTTTTTTTTTAGAAACGTTTATGCGTGACTTGGCCGAGGTGGCCGCAATGTAATACCGTCCTGGAGCACCCGCGACGCAGAAAACGTACTAGAAGATTGGAACTATCGTATACAGCATACTTTAGTTTATATGGCTTTTTAGGCAAGAAGGTAAGCTCACAGTCATAATCGTTTTTCGAGTGAGTGGTTATTACCGACAGTCCTGTCGCGAATGTGAAAAACCCTATTTCCTCCATGTTAAAATAGCCTAACTTAGATTATCATGTAAGTGCAATTTAGGAAACTAATCGTCTCCTCAAGTGTGTTCCTTGTCATGAAAACAACTCTTCTGGCACAAACGTGATTCGGCAGAAACATCACTTACTGGCATCTTTGTGGTGCCTACTTGATTTTCATCTTAATTATCGGTATTCGAAGCGCATTTTATGAATGCCTTCCGTCGTCTGTGACAACAAAATGGTCTACAGCAACATTCTATCTACTGTAATTAGAGCTGACGGTAACGAACTGGTTACAAAACTTCCAGAGTTTGGAATACCCACTGCTTTATATCCTGTGTGAATAGCTTACGCTATGACTACCAGGTGTATTTTGACCAAACGACTAAAACAAATTTGTGGCACGATGTACAAGGGGTAGTCCAAGGAGAAAACAATTCTACGAGATCACGAGCGCCACGTCGACATGAGTCAGGGATTACAGAATACATTCCAGCAAAGTACCTTGAATCGCTCGAACAAAAAAATCACATTTTTCGTACCATCGGTATCGTAAGTTTACAGAGAGCCGTATCTGAAAGACATTTCTCGCTACACTGTAAAACATTGTGTAGAAAACAGAAATAGCAAGAGCATACCATAATTACTGACTTATCTTTTTAGTAGTATAAAATAAAGTACGCATGTGTTTCTGTTCAAAGAAATATTCTGTAGTAAAATTATTATTTCTGTCATTTACCCTTATTTATTTCAGTGGTGTTTCCCGTCACCTAGCCAAAAAATTATTGCTTAGTTTCCTGCTTCGTGGGAGTACCTTTGCTTTCTTTAGAACTGCACCTTTCAGGTAGTAAGAAAGTGTCAAATGCTGCTATGGCTTTGTTACAAATCAGCCAGTGTCAAAACTTATAACGAGCGACAAGACACCCGGACACAAGATAAGCGCTGCTACACGACACAGCAAAGTCCAGCTCTGCCGCTATATGTAAATACCGTATTTTCACGATTCTGCCGTGCCCCCGATTGTAACACGCAGCTATGTAAAAAAAAAATCCTTTCCAAAAAATAACTTGGTACCAATGCTACCACGCGCATCAAGTAACGAAAGCTGAGTCGACGCGTACCGTGGTAAATGAAATTTATGGAACATACAAAGGCACGCAGATACGCACCCACCTGTAATTTAGCGGCTAGTTGCTATCGCAGTCCAATGACGCCTCCTTTTCACTGTCTAGAAACCACAGAAAATCATTTTAAGTTATATCTAATTGATTAGAAATGCCAGACGTACAGCAAATTGGAATATCGTCAGGGCAAACGAAGACGTAAAATAACAACGTCCATTTGATGGTTGGACGTAATATTTCAGCGGAAACTAGCTAGGTGGATAGGATAAATAAAGGGAAAATTAGAAAATTAGAAACTTTAAAAATGAGAAAACTGAAAACTTAAAATGAGCAAACTTTTCAAATGAGACATCCACCCAATCGTAACAATTGCTACAAAGGAAACCCATACGGGTTCCTCGAAAGAAAAGCCTCGCAGTTCAAGAAAAATTCGTCCTGGTCCGGGCTAGTCATACTGCCATTCGATGACAGTATGGGTAGTCAACTTGCATTGAGGTTTTTTTTTAGTAAGAATCGGTTTCATTTTTGAGTTTGAGTAGAATAATTTACGACTGCAACGCGCACGAACAATTCAACGCAATTTTTATTCAAAAAAGGTAAGCAGGCTCGGAATACCATGACTGTCCTGGTTAACTGCTGAGGCATTTATTGAAATTAGGACTTACACCCGCCGTGGTTGCTCAGTGGCTGTGGTGTTGGGCTGCTGAGCACGAGGTCGCGGGATCGAATCCCGGCCACGGCGGCCGCATTTCGATGGGGGCGAAATGCGAAAACACCCGTGTACTTAGATTTAGGTGCACGTTAAAGAACCCCAGATGGTCAAAATTTCCGGAGTCCCCCACTACGGCGTGCCTCATAATCAGAACTGGTTTTGGCACGTAAACCCCCATAATTTAATTTGAAATTAGGACTTACAAGCGCACCCATTTATCTCTCCCTCTCTACACTTTCCTGGCTGGTTAAGCCGCACACGAAAGGTAACAGCAAATAGCAGGACAACCAACAAATCTCTTTCCGTCACATTTATTTTTCATTTTAATTTATAGGAAGCACTCTGTTGCAAAAGGATTGAGTTTTGCAGCGTAAAATAAAAAAACAATGTTTTTAACAAATACATGTTGTTTGACCAACACATTTCTTGAACAAATATGTTTACTTTTGTTTTTCGTTATTTTTTACTCGAGGAGCAATGAGCGCTCTTCGAAAAAGCACTAGCGGCGGCTTTTGCCAACAGTCCCGGAGTAGGGACCTGACCAGTATTCCCCTAACCCAAGCGTTTTTTTGAATAAAAGTTTTTATTATCGTTATTAGTAGATGATTACCGTGTGCTGCTTTAGCTGTGTCATGTGCCTTTTTTTTGTTCAGTGTCAGCGAATCCAGCACTCAGGGCTCGAAAACCGGGACGAAACTTGGCGCTAAGGAAGGGGATGTCAAGCAGGCCGCAGGGAGCAACATCACGGCTTTCCTGTGCGCCGGTGGCGTCTGCTGCGGCGGCGTGCTTATCGTTGTTGCTCTCGGCACCTTCATGTATCATGGAAGGAAATTGGACAATGACGTCTTAGAATTGCTGGCAGCAGAGGAGTACGAGTTCGCCGGGTGGGCGACGGTTTCCGACGTCAGCGAGTGCTCATCTGTTGTAAGGTGCGTCTGTCGTAAGGGCGTGTGGCGTCTGCTGTAAATTAGACCACCTGTGAAAAGAATGCAGCTGAGAAACTTTGAGCTGTTTTCAATACTCGTACGACGGAGGCTTCGTTCGGGATCTCCCATGGAATATACGGGAACTGAAAATTTTTTTTCTGGGATACCAGTGCGCCGAATTTGGTTGCACCTAGAAGGAAACTATAAAATCCAACAAGTTCTTCGAGTGGATTTTCCACGTAGGTCAACAACATTATAAAGGCGTTCCCTGTCACACGCTAAATTAAAAAAAAGAATTCAAGTATTAGATTTACCACCCTGAAACTTTATAATGAAAATGATACCACAATTATCTGATCTACACATAATATTCCTCGAGGAAATAGCGTTCATTTTTACGCATCGCATTGAAATATACCACAATGCGTCTATAGCAGGACTGCGGCTGAACCCTTGTAAACATTGTAACAGCTTTATTTAAGCTGTAAATACGTACGACCTATGGATCTCCTTGAGATACTTTAACAGATTCTGTTTACCGTAATGAGATACCTGTTTTTGGTGCATAATGACATGTTTGGAAATTTCCTGCTTCTTTAATATGCGGTACTAGTGAGCGGCTGTGATTGTATGTCGGTGCACCCTTCTCTCTCTATCTACTTTCCTATCGTATTAACTCCCTGCCCCTTCCTACGCAGAAGGGTAAAAAACCAGATTTACCCATCCAGCTACCTGCCGGCCTATTTCTACTATCTCTCGATATTCGCGAAATAAACCAAACTTCGGCAATAATATATATATATATATATATATATATATATATATATATATATAAGAGCGCGCGGTTACATGGTCGGCACGAAACCCCAGCGCACAAGAAATAATAGGCAAGCTTTCTCTCGCACCTGAAGTATAGGTCACGTTTTGTTTTTCATGAATTAGAATGCGCAAATTGGTAAAGTAGAGGGTTATTGCTTGTCTTTCACAGCCATTATCTTTGGTCAACGCGAGGTGGTGTCAAGCCACAAAGACGCTTCCATGTGGATTAAAATCTTTGGGTTTGAATCTGTCTTGTATACCGTCAAAGTTTACTGGCTGCTAAAATGCACACAATTTGAACACGACGGCTATGTGCAGCGTTACCCAAATACGCTACCCAAATACTGGATAATTGGCTGTTATTGCATTTCTGATGATTTCTGTCATTCCTTCCAATCGTACAATAATCAGCAAACCAAAAATTAAAACAAGAAACGTATGTGGAGCAATTGCCGTTTTAGCGGAAGGCTGGCTGCGATGTCTTGGGCAATTGTGCACCACGGGAAAGCCAGCTTGCCCTTTTATAGAAAAGTGTTCATTGAAGTCGCAGACACGCGGTTGAGAACGTGTCTCCAAATTATTGCAACAATGTACACTGCAAAAAGAGGTTAAAATTCGAAAAAAAAATATGTCCACGGAGCCACCAGGATGACGTGCGAATGAAGCAATGCGCATTGTGGTCAGGAGCAGTGGCGGCCGCTTAGAGATTCCGTAAAACGCAGTGGACACATCACCTCTTCAGTAAACGCGCGAGCAGCTAGAATTGAGTGGGAATGTCATGAAGAAACAATTTAAGCTGTTTACCAAGTAATCAAATATCATCCTGATCTCGCTGAATAAACCGTGCAACATTGTGCATCACTAAATACATTATGCGAACCATTAATAATATGAATGTGGCATGCTTAATGTTTTATTGGTGTTTTGATGATCAAAGCAAGCTGCTGGAGAGTATAATGTTTTTTTTTTGTGCGAGCAAAGATTTCTAGTTGGTCAACAAAACATTTTGTTTTCTAGGTGATTCACTTTGGTATAGTGCTTTAGATGTTATCAAAATCCACAAACTTCTGCTGGACTGCTTGCGTTCTTGTTTTCGCTCATGCTGAAACAACACAGTGCTTTCTTTCTATGCCTGATGCGAGACGAACACCTACGGCGTTGCACAACGGACACAAAATGGAAAGCTATCGATATCGCTGTGAGCGCTTCTAGAAACGGACAAGTTACGTGTTTACAAATCTCCTTTTCACGCCCATGTGTATAAATGCAGCTTAGTTTGGGAGTAGCCACTACGCGAACCAACCTTCTCCAACTCCTAAAGCCTGAAACAAAAATTTAGGCATGATTTCTGACATTGTGTTTGCTAACCCGGCGTCATTTGGCTTCGAAAAATACCGCATAAAAATAATGACATTCACTGGTACAGGTTAGCCTTAGAGTGCCTGTTAAATGTATTATGAATAAAAACTTTCCTTTAAATGACGTGGCGAATTTAGAGCCCAATAATTTAGACTATAAAACACGAAGGACGACATACTAGACGGTCCCGATGTGCTATTCAACTTGCGGTCTGAAATTGTAAGAATATAGCTTACCCCGTTTGTTGAACAAATGTTATGCGCCGGGTCTTGATCTTTATTGTATCAAAATGCTGGACTAAGCTCAACTTTTGATTTCCTAAGCTATTGCAGTGAACCCTGTTCAGTTGTCTTTGTCTATAAGCTTCATGCGTCGCCATGAATTTTCTCGGGTAAACAGTTTGGTACCTCTCTTTTAAGACAACAGATTGTACTTTATAATTGTTTAGATTTATTTTCCTCGACTTTTTCTTCTTTTCAATTTTTCCCTCTGGAGTAATTCTTGCCTCTATTAGTTTTATACCTGTTTTATGAGTTTGCTTCTATGCACACTCTTCCCTTTTTCTTGCTCTGCCCTGCTCTTGTTGTAGCCGTTCATTACCCATTGATCTCAGTCTCCTCCATTTATATTGTGTAAATAAAAACAAAAACTGATTGATTTTACTTTATTTAGGCGCGCGCACATTCGGTCAGATGCGCAAAAACGCGTGTCGCTCCCGCAAAAAGCTATACGCTTTGAAACAACAACGAAGGTGGTAACTGTGACAAAGGTGAACGAGCTATGCCCACGGCCTAACTATGCGGGAAGGCAGGCGAAGGCAGATCGCCTGCTCCCACCACTGCCTCACGGCTTTTCTTCGCTTGTACATCGGCTAGCACTCAACATTTCAAAAATTTCTTGCGGTCGACCGTCCGGCAGTGCAGACGCAGATAACGCTACGAATTTGCCTGGCGAACGTGACAAGCGTAGAAAAAATACGATGGCAGGCGAATAAACCTATCCATACCCACGCAAGACAACACCAGGTATTGCACGCACTTCATAAATCGCGACGCGTAACTGCGGCCGACGGCCATCGCGGAAATGGTCCGAAAAAACAAGAGGCTATACAAGGCCTTCATATACCACAAGACATCGGCGAAATGGGAAGTCTAGGACACAGTCAAAACAGCGGCGAAAAAGTCGTTGCCGCAAAGAAGGCGGCCCGCTATGGATAGGTCTATGCGTGGCTAGACAAAGGCTGTACGTATCTCTGCCTCATGTAGAAACATCGACCACGCAGGACATCAAGTGATTCCACTACTTTTTCCGATGAACACAGCAAGCTAATCGTAGGCGAGAAAGCCTCTGCGTAGGGATAGCGGCTGCACTTCCAGAAGATCTCGACTGATGAGTTTGTGCTCCCGCCCGTCCGGCAACCTCTGTCGTTGCCGGCACCATTCCGTTCCCCACCACAGAAAAGATGGGTGCAGGGGCAGTCAAGAGTATGGAGCGCGGCAAAGAAGCAGGACCTGACGACATTGCGGCAAAGTTCTGGACGCCCAGGAGCTCAAACCCTGCTCCTTGGCTACCCAAGTTCTTCAAAGCCATGGTCGAAGAGGAAAACGTGCCTGTCCGCTGACAAGAAAACTCAACGATTATCATCTGACGCAGCGAATATTGGTCACGGTGCACCAATTTGTGCTCGAGACAGAGGCTATCACGCGCAATCTCCAACGACCAGCGCTCTCCAGTCTCCTCTATATCCTCTTGACGTGTTCTTCGCCACACATGACAATGATGATTTGCAGGTGCTGTACCAATCAAGCACGAAGTCATTGCGTAGGCTAAACGTCACCGATGCCGACTACCTTATGACGGATGTAAACGAACACGGCACACATTGCATCACCGGTGTTGACCTGCCTCCCACCGAGCACTTCAAATACTTCAGATCGTTGGTCTGGACTGAAGGCTGTCTGGAGCAGGAAGCAACGCGCGCGTCAGAGTCGCCATAATGAAGTTCCAACCGCGACTGACAAATTCTGCGACTACCGCGTTAGAGACAGCGTGAAGTCAAAGATGACCAGGGAATGGTAGCCCACCATCAAGGATATCAACGACGCCTAGCCGTTATGTACGCAATAACGCCACGCTTAATCAGGGACATTACTGGTTTCGACCACACACGGAAGGAATGGTATCCGACGGCGCAGCCATGTTTCCGCGATCATCGATAAAATGCAGCGAAGGCCGTCTGCGATGGTGCAGCCACGTACTCAGGTCAGATGCCGGTTGGCTGAACACACATGCGTCGGCTCAGCCTCAAAGTGCCCGGAAAGCGTCCGAAAGGCCGGTCGAAACAGCTCTGGGCAGACACGCTGCACTGCCTCCACAAGGCTTCACCGATACGGGGACTGCGACTGAGTAGAATTGGCGACTGCGTTCCAGTGGAGCCAACCCCGCAGCGAAACGGTACTAAGAAGGACAAAAACACAATTAATGATGCGCTTTACAAAGGTACACTGCAGTGCACGCGTGAATTGTGGTGACATTCCTCGGCATGGGCTCCCGAGAGTACCTGAAACTATAATAAGCTGGCAGGGTCGGATGTGTCAAGGTATAGTAAATAATGACACGTTGACTGCAGGCGCGTAGCCAGGGGGGGGGGGGGGGGGGGGGGGGGGGGGCTGATGGGGCTTCAGCCCCCCCCCCCCCCCCCCCCCGAAATGTTTTAGTGCCGGCATGCACCGCCGACCAAAACCACCACCGACGCCGGGAATAATAATAATAATAATAATAATAATAATAATAATAATAATAATAATAATAATAATTTATTTTCCATGAAAATAATTACATGGTGGGGTTCTGGATAAAAAGTTGCACGCAGGCAACTTGACCAGCCCAAAAACCCATCAAAGGCAACAGAGGGCGTCGGGCGCTCATATGTGAGTAAACAGATGGGAAGGTGTCAATTTAAAAAAATGTGTATAGGAGACAGGTAGTATTACACTTTAACAATTAGAAAAACAAGTAGTCTGCATTAACACGGAAATATTGAATTTACACATGAGCATTATAGATTACATAAAGAAAGTCTTAAAAACAGGAAAAAAATTGGGAAAAAAGAACATAACATAGCACTATATTCAGTGCAGCATAAACTAAAGCAAATAAAGGGGGGAAAGTCATACAGTATTGCATATGAACAAACTCATTAAACAACAAGGATTAGTTTGACTGAAAGTAGTTGTGCAGGCTGCATAAGGACAGAAGTTCTATTTCTCGTAAGGCGAGGTTACTGAGTAAAGTCGGAAGTGTATGTCGAAGCATTTGTTGACCATAATTCGTTCTTGAGTGCAGAATGCTCCATTGTTCAGGTGTCCTAGTGTCATAGGCTGCGACATGTTCGAGCAGGCGAGCTATGTTCAATCATTCTGCATTCTGTCTACAATGTCTTTTTCACACTCGAAAGACATTTCGGCACGAACATTGTGAACTCGGGCTGGATTTCGTGGCACCTTTGGTGGATTTCGTGGCACCTGGGGTCACGTAACGCAAGAATCCCCATCCGAGCACAAAATTTCAAGGGCTTTTCGATAGCGAGCGCGCGCGTTGCAGCATGGACACGCTCTGCGCGTTAAGGAGCGCATGGATTTCAATTCCGAAATTTTATGGGTGTAAAGTTCTCATAAACGTTTGACGCGAAAAGTGCACTGACATTTCCAAAGGCGTGCTTCAAAAGATTTTCAATTCTGGAACTTTATGGGGTTAATGCTGTTATAAACTTGGACCAACATGCGTGCACTGGAGCCCTCGTGTCCAAGCCGTTCCAGAAATGAAAGCACGCGCTCGCAATCTTCCACACACACGAAAATACTAAATATTACCGTGACTGAGCTAGCAGCTGATAATTTTCTCCAAACATTTTCAGGACGCGTGCCCAATGTGATCGATCAGCTGGACCAGGGCAGGCAAAGTAAAATTTGAGAAAACAGGAGGAAGGAAATGGCCTATTATTGAGGAAATTCTTTTTGCGGGCTACAAGGTCTGGCTCTCGTTGGCCACAGGGACAGTGGCCCTATGGATTCAAGCATAGGCCCCCCTAAAAATACAGGTATTTTCAGAGCGCTTCTTCGCATGCGAGCTGATTGTGGAGATACATATCTGAAGAACCATTTGGAAAGTTGCCCCAGTAATGCCTCGTATTTAAGCCCAGATGCACAAAACCAAATTAGAGAAATTTGTGGCGAAATTAAGAAAGCCTAGTTGCATAAGCAGGCTCCTTCGCCGTACTTGCTGACGAAACGACAGACATCGCCGCAATCGAACAGCCTACTGTTTGTGCAAAGTACCTAAACAAGGATGCCAACGACATCGAGGGAGTGTTTTAGGTTTTAGCACCGGAATAGATGCCCATCTCTCATTGCGACTGCAGGTTCTATGTAAATGTGTACAAACTGTTCCAGATTCTAGTCACCCTTCCAGTGACCACTGCCAGCGCAGAGAGAATATTTTTTTACAAGAGTTTACTAAAAAACTACTTGCGCTCCACAATGTCTGTGGAACGCATGGTTAGACTGGTGCTTCTATACACCCACAGAGACGTCGGCATCAACGTGTCCGAAGTCATTGACCGCTTCGCTCAACTTCCCCGCCGAGAGAAGTTTGTCCTTTAGATAGCGAAGCAGCAAAAATCAATGCAACTAAAATGCTCTATTCCTTCAGGCCCATAAGCTCGTAATTGTGAAAACGTATGACTGTTCGTTAGCTTTTAAAACCGCAGAAATTTTAGCCGTTTATTCTAGCAGTTAGCATCATGATCAAAATTATCATGCGAATACGAAAATTACGAGGACATCAATAACCAATTTTGACCGACCTTGCTCATTGAAAGCCCGGCCCACGATGCGTTTGCCAAAAATACACTCGGATATTGGGTAGTAACTTGCCGCATCATCTGTGTCTTTCGCTTGTCCTTTTCTTTCCTTTTTAGCTACCTGCTTTTTTTTTACTTTTTGACTTAACGAAGTAAAACCCTCCTTTAATTTTGGGTGCAGAATAATTGTTGTCGCTGTGCAGGCAGTTAAATTACACATTTTCGTACTGATTTCTGCATTATTCCTCTATTATTCTACCTGTATGGTGCTGTCGCGACCGCTGCATGGCCCGAGTACATATCATGATGTCTGCGATCATAGTTTTGTTCTTGCCTAGATCATCTGTCTTTCTGTGCGCAAAGTTTACTATCTCTGACTCCGCAACGTGTTTATTTGTCTTGTTTGACGCATAATATACAGTGACGTTTGCTTAAATACGTAGATTTATTGGAGACTTAGACGTACATTTAAATATCTTGTTGCGAGGTGTTGTGTATACAAGCAGTGAACTTTGTTTCCAGCGACTCTTTTTTGCCCTTAGCGAGTTGTATCTCCGCATTTGTATATTCCATTCTATCTTCGCATTTCTAATGTATATTTTGCAGAACTCCTACTTTTATGTGACTGCCACAGATACGAAGATGAGAGGATTGCCCTTCGGACGGCTTTGGGGCACTTAGACGACAGGTTTTTTACGGAGGAAAATATCTTGGGTGCGTCGCCTCGTGCGTCTGCTATGTGCAGGGCTACAAAGGCGCTGCTGTGTTTTTTGAAGTGAACAAGTCTGTATGACCGCCTGTGACGAAACTCAGCGATGAACGCTTAACTGTAAATGTGCAACGTGTGAACTGTGAAATTCTCTCTTCCTTCTCTTTCAATCCCTTCTACCCCTTCCCCAGTGCAGTGTAGCCTACCGGGCTCAGCATGTTTAACCTCCCTGCATTTCCCTTACGACTTCTCTCTCTCTCTCCTACTTTTTATTTGTACTCACTGTTGCGAGTATAATCTCGGTGTAATTACAATACACGACCGGTAACAGCTGCTCCTGCGCAATCTATTGCAACCAGGGACAGCGTCATTGAGGTTTTTTCCTGGCCGTTGCATATGTGCAAAAATGTAAACAAGGTTCTTGAATGACGAAGATTCATCAAAATATTTGTCCTCAACTTATTCATTAGATGGCCTTTACGTTCTTCATATCAGCTGTATACATTGCTTTGCTGGTTTCGAACTCATATAGTTCTAATGTCCGTGTGATATTTTCTTTCCTTATCAAATAGACGAAAAAGAACGCGGCCGCATTGACATCAGTTATTTCTGCCAGAATTTTTAGGACATACGAATATATTCTTTTATGAAAAATACATATTTTACTTGACAGTGCGTAGCGTTCAATAATTCGTTTGCAGCATCTAATATACAATGGCATTGGCAATGCAGTTATTATTCATGTATTTGATCCCTCGACAAATTCTATAAGGAGGAGGCCGCGCTGCAACCTCAGCCCCCCCCGAACAAAATTTCTGGCTACGCCACTGGTTGACTGTTAGTACATCCGGAAATTCTCACTTAACTTCACCCTAATAAAATGTCCTTGCTTCTCTGCATTATTGACATGGTTTATGGTAGACCTACAAAAATTCTTATTTACCTTGTTTACCTGTCCTTAATCGGCCCTTTATTACTCCCTGTGTATGCAACTCCTCGTCTGGATAGCTTTTCAGACTCAAACTCCTATTTCAATAAGGTACAGCAATGGCTTTCGAATTACACATTCTCGCGAAACTGAACCTTTGGTTTCATGTAACGCCTCCTAGTCTGCCATCGAGCGGGGCTCTGTGTGTGTGTTTCTTTTAAATTTTAATGAAGTACTCGACAAGGTATGCCGCAACCTAATTCATTTCAAACTAACCTTGCTAAGATTGACCCAAGCTTCTGTAGTAGATTGAACAATTTCTTTAATCATTTAAATTTAGTTATGGCTAATGGTATAAGTGCCTTACGAACTGATATTCAATCAGGCGTGCGAAAATGATCGGTGCTACGACACCTTATATTACTGATTCATATTAACAACCTTGCTGCTACAATAACTTCTAACATGCACTTGTTCATAGGTGATTGTGGTATATTCCGGGAGATTGCTAACCGTCCGGGTGGACAATACGATAGGGTAACTTGATTCGAATTAAATATTTGATTAGCGCGGCAAGTGGCCAAGATAACAAAAATATTACCAAATGCAAAGTAATTCGCGTATCTAGGTCTTCTTATAGTACTTAAACTTGTCATCTTAACACTGTCGCTTTAGATTACGTCACGTCATATAAATATTTGGCGTGCACATCACAAGCAATTTAACACTGTCAATTCATGTAGAGCATCTTATTGAGAATGAAAATCACAGGTCTGGGTGCAACGTTTCCAAAGCACCGTGTAATTTACCGGTGCCTTTCTACAAGGCACTAATGGACTCGATAACTTCAGCATTTCTGCGCAACATGGCTATGTGTGCTCGTACTTTTGACCTGCTACATTTGTCGCGTTCCTATTAACGCGTTATTGAAATAGTGTGACGGTGCGCTAACAATGCGTGATCGTTCATGCGTTTTAACAACTCGTTAAAACGCATGAATTAGGTTGTTGTCGAGACATACAATTATAGATTTCGAAATTAGTGTCGGGAAGGAATGAAAAACCATAAAAACCGTTTTTAGCGGATTGATGCACAACATGTTCTTTCGACACCAGGAAGTATGTTATGCAGATCAACGTTAACATTTTCCTGTAGCTCGTCGACATTATTAGCGCAAGTAAAAATAGTCGGGTCGTCTGCATATAATATACAGTCGGTAGTTGTCAAGACGTTAGGTAGGTCGTTAATAAATAGTAGAAACAGTAGCGGGCCTAGAATCGAGCCCTGAGGAACGCCTTGATTTATGTTCTTAGCACATGACAGTTTGCCGTCAATCTGAACAGCTTGAGTACTATTGGTTAGATAGCTAAAAATAAACTGAAGTGGCGGGCCAGTTATGCCGTAAGATTCAAGTTTATGTATAAGAATTTGGTGATTAATGGTGTCAAAAGCTTTCGTTAAATCTATAAATACACTTCCAACCAGCAAGCCTTGGTCGATTGCCTTCTTGACTTTATCGGTAAAGGTTAGAAGCGCAAGCTCGGCTGAGCAACCCTGTCGAAAGCCTTACTGTTTAGGTGATAGTAGATTAAATTTTGCTAGATAGGATGATAAACGTGTATGAACTAGTCGCTCAATTATTTTACTAAAAATGAAAGAGTACAAATAGGCCTGTAGTTAATCAGAAGTTCGCGATCGCCTTTTTTTGTAAACAGGTGTTATTTTACCAACTTTCAGAGAATTGGAGAATATGCCTGCTTTAAACATTTTGTTAACAATATCTGCTACGATAGGAGACAGTTGATTAGAGACTAACTTGATACGAGATGGGTGAACAGAGTCTAGGCCAGGTCCAGTAGACCTAAGCGAAGATATTTAGCGTGGAAGCTTGGGCGTGTTGGTGATTCATTGCCGAAAACACAGCGCAAAAAAAAAAAACACGGACACGAGAGAGCGACACGCACACAGCGCTGACTTGCAACAAACTGTTGCAAGTCAGCGCTGTGTGCGTGTCGCTCTCTCGTGTCCGTGTTTTTTTTTTTGCGCTGTGTTTTCGGTAAGCGAAGATATAATATGAAGAACTTCGTTTGCAGTCGTAGGTCGCAAGTAGAAAGAATGCATATGACGAGGCAATGTCGGTAATGGGGGATCTGCTTGAGAATCGCAACTACTGCTGAAATACTCCCTGAAGGCATTCGCGATATCAGCTGGACGACAGTATGTTTCTGTGTCAGTTTTTATTTTAGTTAAATGCTCATGACATTTATTATTTAAGAATTCGTTGATAATCTGCCAGTTGCGCCTCGTATTATTGCCATTATCCAAGATCTTGTTCTGAAAGTAATCTCGTTTGGCACATTTAAGTGGGGCTGCAAGTGTGTTAGAATATTTCTTTAAACGAGATATAAGTTCACAGTTAAATGGCTCACAAATTACCCTTTTGTGGAGCCCATTTTTCTTCAAGATACATCGAAGTAGAGCCCTCGTGACCCAAGGTTTTCGAGGCGAACTAAAAAAACGAGTTATGGTAAATGTAGTAGTGCATTCGTGAATGCAGCGAGTAATTTCAGCCAAAAACAACTGACAAGCCTCTTCAGCGCATGATTCACATAATACGGCGGTACAGTCATTTGACTATCATAGAAATAAATTTTGGGGAGTCAAAGTATACTTTCTCCTTCTTTTCAGTCGATTTAGAAGTTTCTGTACCTAAAGTCAGGAATATAGGGTAGTGGTCGGTTATGCTGTGCTCGATGACTCCTGCTGTAAAATCTGTACTAATGTTGGTTATTATGTGATCAATTAACACCTTAGATACCCTCATGTCACATCTAGTTGGAGAAGTAATTAAAGAAGCAAGGCCATAGCTGAGAAAACACCCGAGATAATCAGAACATAATGGAATATTAAGGTCGATATGTTTATGTTGATGTCTCCGCAGATAATGACCTTTTTGTTTTCGTTCGTAACAGTGTGCAACAACTTTACAAACTGTCGACAAAACTCAGTATGACGATGATGGTGAGGGATGAATGCACGCTAACACTGTGTTCCGGCCATCAATTGAAAAAACACTCTGATCCAATTCTAACCGTATAGACTCGCAGAGCCAATGAGAAAAGGCAAGATCATCGCGGCGTTTATATGGCAATGACGATTTAATAAATATTGCAGATCCGCCGCCACGTGGCGTAACACGATAGCAGTATCCTGCATTGTACTCTGGTAGCGCATATAAATTTCTATCGTCCAGTGACAACCATGTTTCAGATAGACAGATAAAATAGAAGTTATCATTAGTTATCGAAAGAAATGCAATGAAGCTGTCAAAGTTTTTTCGTAGACTACGAATATTAAAATGTATCAGCGATAACTTGGGACTTTCATCACTGAAATATTTTTTTAGATCCAGACAAGAAAACATGCTTGCGAATGGTAATATACGCAGCCGCAAACACTAGAAAGCTAGGTGAAAATAGCAAGATCACCCGCACTAGAGATACGGTAGACACGGCTGTCATCTGTCCTTCTGGCCTTGATTACGCAGTGGTCTGTCCAGAGGTGTTTCCAGCCTTTTGCTTTTTTCAGTTCAAGAGCTTGTGCGAACAGCCGTTTCCTTTCTTGCGTGAGATGATCGTTTGCATATAAGGGCTTCTGATCCTTTTGTGGAAACTAAAGGGTCGCCGTGGTCAAGCGAGCCTTGCGTGCCTTTTTCAGGAACTCAGTTTTTTTCTCGAGAGCAGAAGCGTGCAATATTATTTGTTTCTTTTTTGGCTGGTACACGATGCGCAGTATCGACATCCTCAGGTGCGATTTTGCATCCTATAGCATCACCCATAGACTGAACAACCGCAAGACAGCTATCATCTTTGGTTGCAGGGACACCTGTTATTTCTACATTATTTAGTCGGGAGTACTGTTCCAGTTCAGAAACCCTGCGTGCCAAGTGGCCATTTTCATCTTTCAGAGCCGAGTTTTCAACAGCAAGGTCGGTATTCTGCTTCTTAACCGTCTCGAAAAGTTTATTGAACATGTTAAGACTGTCACGCATCGCAGCAACCTCGGCACGTAAAGTGTCCATTTCTTTTGACAACTCAGCATTGGTCGGCATTGTGCAAACAGCACGCAATTTGGCAGCATGCAATTTGGCAGCAGCGGCAGCGGCACAGACAGATAAAAGTACGGTTGGGAAAAAAAAGGACCAACCTGTGGCAAAAGTAGGAGTAGATTAGCGACTTGCTCGCGACCCCAACCGCTGCTGCCAAAAGTGAGGGACAGCGCCGACGATGCTTGCTTATATGGTGGAACTTGTCTGGTAGAGGGCAGACGCAGTAGACCAGTCACTGTCGTGACGAAGTGGTCAGCTGGGCACTGCACGTGTAGAGGTGACAGCCTTTCCTTGCTTCAGCTCGTAGATTGTTCCGCATATGCTGTGGCAAAAGTAGGAGTAGATTAGCGACTTGCTCGCGACCGCAACCGCTGCTGCCAAAAGTTCGCAATGTTCTTATCGGTACAACTGCTAATGTCAACTAAAGTGCGTGTATCGGTAGTGGCAGAGCCTCTTACCGTCTACCACAGCGATCACAAGCCAATACTGTGCAATTGTAGAGTCGTCCGTCAAAGTGAGTGAGTGCGTCTAATCAACGGCTACATGATCTAAAATAAAGGCTCTGCAACTTAACAAAATGTGCCTTCAGTCAGCCTCAACGTTCAAAAAATACAATCCTAAATACGCAATCAAATCACAGACGCATCGCATCGGGTTGCTCAGCATTTCTTCGGTTCGTTGTGTTGTCGTTGACTTTGGACTTTGATTCAGTTGGCCTTGGAGAAAGCTTCGCGTTCAACCATCTTACTTTGGGATACGGGCTTTGATTTTACTTCGTTGTTATGACTTGCAGTACATTTCAAATCGCTTAGATCACCGCAGTAATGCGGGGATTCATTCATTTACACGAAGTATGTCATTCAGTATTTCATCCCCTGTATTTTCCTGAAATAGACCCACCTTTTATGCAGTGTAATAGCCATCACCAATGGCGAACATTTTCGTTAAACATTTCTTAAAAGTGTATAATCACGAGTACCATTATTCTGTTATCACAACTCACCATACTTGTTTTGTAACGCTATTACTTGGTAAACACGGTAGTAACGACTCCCTTGTTTAATGTCATACGACCTTAGGGACATGACCAACAAATTAGTAATTGAATAAATAACAGAAAAAAAACGCATACCAAAATAATATCAAGTCTTTGCAACTCTAAAGTTGTTTGCGTAATTAACAATCATTTACAAATAACAGCCGAGCCTATAGTTACCATTTTCTTAAAGAGGACCAAGCATGAAAAAAAAGTTTGAATTTAATGTTTAGTAACGCATTTGGATTGCTATTGCTGTTTCTCGACATTGCCCAATTAAAGAAAATACTTACATGGAAAATACTTACAATTAAAGAAAATACTTACTTCGTGGTTTTACACTTCGAAAGCACAATATGTTTATATTGTAGACGGTGAAGGCGGATCGAGTTTGACCACCTGGGCTTTACTAAATACACGTCAATCTTTACTAAATACTTGTGGCGGCAGCCTTGATGCTGGAAGATTTGCTAGCCCTAACGCAACCACATTGCCTTTAAGTGGCGTATTACATTTAATACAAATATCGCTATTTGTAGATAACAGCCCTTCTGTGCCTATCTATCTATCTATCTATCTATCTAAAGATAGATAGATAGATAGATAGATAGATAGATAGATCTATTTATCTATTTATCCTCTTACACCAAGCCAGCGGCCAAAAATGTGTGCCAGTTTGGGACAATAGGTAAGTGGTCGTGATGCCGCCGTCATCGTTTCATCATCGTCATTCTAGCTTCGTGATCTCATTCTCATCATACCACCGCCGTGACGCCTTCTACGCCGACTCAGTCACTAAAGTTGTGTAATAGAGTTGACCATTGACATGTGTATCATGGTCATGATGCCATCGTGGTCGTAGCATAGTGGTCATTCCAGCTTTTTCAATCCACTCTCGTCATGACTTGTCCTCACGCCATGATTGTGTACTGTCGTAATACTTTCGTTTTTACACCACCTTCGTGATGCCGTCATGGTTGTTTCATCGTTGTGATTCTAACTTATTCATTCGGCCCACGTCATCGTCACAAGTCTTAGTCTTAGAATATTGTTGTCATGCTCTTGCCTTCCAGTAGTCATTTTACGTAGTCATTATTTCAGTGACGTCACCCGATTTTCACGCCGTCATCGTCATACGAACTTCTTCCTTCCATTGACATCAGTCCGTGTTCATCATTCTACCACAGTTATGCTGAGTTCAGTCAATCGTGTTTGTAAATAATTCGCTCGTGTCGTCACGCATTGAATTGTCATCCAAATGCGTCAATTAAATAAAGAATTCTTTATCGGTGGATCACAATGCTCGCGCAATAACAATAAGGCCTCTAAATTTTTTCTTGTAACACCAGGCTGCAGGAACAGAAATGCTCATTACGCGTTGCCTGCGCACCCATAATTTAAGTAACTCAGTCTCTGACCTATGATCAGTCTCCTAACTCAGTCTCTGTGCACGAACTCCTTCTGGAATGAATATTTATCAGCCTCTGGATATTTTTCAGCTATGAAATTTTAATCAGCCTCTCCCAACAGCCACCCCCCAAGGCGCTTTTTTCTGCTATAGGCGTCCGGGCTGTTTTGTGATTCGTGGAATTTCTAACAGAGAGATCTCCGAAATCCTAGACAACCGACCCATCGCACTGCAATCACTGTCCCGGAAATGAAAACCGAGCGGATGTGTTGACTTATGAACATCTATTTAGGATGACGAAAGTTTATTTAAGGCCAGCACCAAGGCCCAGTAAAGAAGAGTGCTCGCTCCCCTCGTGCTTCATAGGAACATCTAGTTAAAAACGCCTCGGAAAATCGAATCGGGTGGGAAGGATATAAATAACTATCACAAACAGCGGATTACTTGCCTAAGTTGGATAGCGTTACATTACCACGACAGATGAACAAGAATCCCATGATTTGAAGACGGGTGTCGTGGCTCTGATAAATGTGTCAAAATTATATTTCCATCATAGGGATAGTCGGCCCCTAGATAAAGACGGCAGAGCGCAAAACGATTCTTGGGCAATTGTCGCTTCGCTTACTGTGGCCGACACGAAGCACTCACAACTTCAAAAATCCAGGAAGCCAAAAAAAAATCGGTTTCAACCAAGCTCAAATACACATATATGGGAAGGAGGTAGCTCAACTCACAGCTGGAGATGCACCTTGAGAATATTTAACCAATAACAGATTGGTAACCATTCATCGATGAGAAAGGTATCATGAAGACAAGAGCTCGCCTCGAGAACGCGGGACTCAGAGAAAGAGAGACCTATTTTTTTTTATGGAAGGTAGAAAGTTCGACCTGAAGATTAGCCTGAAGCTCTGCACAGGGGGAGGCGCAACGGGGATGTAAAGGCTGGATGAGGGATGACAATGACATAGCAGAGAGATGCACAACTGTCAATGGAAGTTCAGCATTGTAATGATTATCAGCGAACACCAAAAGTCATGGAGAAATATCATCCGCCTTCTAGATCTTGGTTGGGTGCCATGTTTCAAACGGATCTCAGATTGAGCGAGAAATCACTGGTGCTGCTGCCGAACAATCATCCGCTGGTGTTGTCGAAATTTTAGCCGAGCTACGCACCAACTTTTGCTTAGTGATAGCTCTACAAACTATGAAGTGCGTGCTCAGAAAGAGTGTGACGTGTGCCCGCCATCGCGCCGAGGCGGCGAGTGCACCAACGATCCCACTTCTTAGAAGTCCTGTGAACAAATTCCCGCCCTTCGAAGTTACGGGACCGGATTTTGCCAAGGTAATGTTTGTCGAGAA
>NC_051160.1:107004760-107055691 GCF_013339745.2 Dermacentor silvarum | reverse complement strand
TAGAGAATGATATACAACATTTGTACCTGTTGTCACACGGAGCACATGCGATGGCTTGAGCCACATCCGAATCAAAATTCTCAAATGCACTTGATCGTGATCGAATCCTGGCGGGACAGATTAGCGCGCTCACGCCCATCCCCTCCCGCTCCTGCAGTTAACCCAGCTCCTACTCCGCAAAATAGCTTAAGGTGGTCACAGTTGGTTGGTGAAGTCGGCAGAGATCAACATCTTTCCCGAATGGGTTCCCGTGAAAGGATTGTCATATAAGACGCTTTTTGTAGCGGCTTCTGTAGCCGCTTGGATACTCTTTTCAATCTTGCCCAAACCGAGCGAGTGTGCAGCAGACCTTACAGGTTATTCAACACGCGAGTCTTGGAAGGACAACGACACCAGCCATAGCATGTCAAAAAGAAGTTCGGCAGGTGTTACACCCTTATAGCACAAGGAGGTGAAAGCCTGCTGCACATTTGGGGATACATGATGAAGTTATACAATCGGGGTTAGACTTCTGCAAGAAATAACAAGCCGCAATGGGGAGTACACGTGTGGCACTAAGGAGACATGCTGAATGCCACATATGAACACTTAACGTAGTACCTAAAGTACAGATTGTCAGTGCATGCACTAGGCCACACCTTTAGTCAAGATTATGGTTTGAGTCAGAGGTGATGGCGGTGACATGATGTATGCAATCACGCACGCACTAGACACACCTTTAGTAAGCCAGAACCGTGGAACAGCTTTGGCTTCACAGTAGCATGGTCGTCTGACACCACGGAGGCCTGGGCACACTTCCCACCCATACTGAAATGTATCAAATTTTATTTTCAAGGCCACTAATTTACTTTGTTTCAGGAACTTCCCTCAGAAATGTGACGTCAATTCGAGCGTTTTTGCGGCGTCGACCACATTTCATCACGGCGCAGTTTCGCCAAGGTCACCGCCAAGGGCACCCCAAGGGCGCTACCAACATAGACACCTAAGGCTCTCTCCTTATTAAGCGCAAATGTGCATCCTGTCTCTGGTCCTAATCTTTAGAAATAAGTGGGTGCGTGAGGGGCCTCTCTATGACTGTGAGTAGCGAAGAACTGACCACCTTTCAGCGCATACTCAGAAGCAATTATGATGTTGAGGCTTCATCTGAGAAGGCGGTGCCAAACGTCTGAGAAGCGCGCCGCGCCTGCGCTATAGACAGCCCTGACGGGGGCTGTACATTTCATGACCATGGACTAGAAGGTAAAAGAATATTTAGTAACAGAGAAACATGACACAGTGCCACTACCGACCACAGCGTATAAACCTTTCGACGCATTTAAGATTCTCGCACGACAACACATGCTTCTCAAAAAATTTATTCTCGTTAAGCGACGAACATGCTCGTTCGCGCAGGAAAACTGACGAAAGAACAGAACAAAGTTATTTGGTAGGAAAACTGATGAGATAGCCATAACAATAGGCTTGCTTTAATAAAAAAGTGACGCGCTTCCAGGCATATACTTATAATAGTTGGGCTATTTCCGTGGAGTTGTTTTATTGCATAATTCTGTGGAGGAACAGACAGGCAACCGGCCTACTTCGCAGGCATTGTACAGACCTGCTTTACGTACATTCGATTCAATGTATATCTGTTCTACTGTCTTTGGCCATGTCGCACGATAACGTAGTGTTTGCTAAACGTAAAATTGTGAAAGGGCAAGAAAACCGCTTCTAGTGTATAAGCTAGCAAGATAAATTCACAACAATTGGGTTAAAATGTTATCCTCACTTAGTTACAAAGTACCATAAAGTTTTTCCATGTCAAGTTTCCTAAAAGTTTTCATGTTTTGGTAAACCAGCGCTTTTGCCATTATGCAGAGCTGACAAAATTTAAAAGACAGTCTAGGAAAGTGAAAAAGAATGGTTACCATTTGAGAAAAAAAAAGGTGTGACTAAACTCATCTCGATAACTCTCCCAATTTTAGGTATTTTGCGCGTGGACAACAAACGGACAACAAACACAGACCTGAATGTCAGGATCCTTGTTTGGGCTCACGGGCAGTGTGGGAAGGATTCTATTTGCCGACCGGACGCAGAAAGTCACTTCGCGTTCAGGGATGCAGCTTAAGACCTGCGAAGAAATAGCGGTGTGAACTGCTTCTCTATATTTAAAAAAAATATCATTTGTAGATGTAGGCCAATCTGACAACAAAAACATGCCAGCAGCGAAGATATAAGCGAGTACTTAGGCTATTTCGACTCTTTTGTTAAAAAGCTACATCAGTTGGTCGTTGTTTCCTGCGTGCTCAAGTGGTCCAAACATGTCAATACAGAATTTGATATGTCGTTTGTCAGTAAGGTGAATAGGTCTGAGTGGTGTTTTCGAAGCTTTGGTGTTGTACAAACGACTGTTTGTTCTGCCCTTGCCACAACTACTTCTCTCGAAGACGTCACTCGATCTTTGTGATCCCTTGGTGCCCATCGTGAGCAAGTTCTATGAACGAGCTTGTAACGATGCCTTCTGAGCGCCTGAACAACCTTTCAATTACAGTCAAGTGTTCTGGAACTTCGAAGTATGAATTCTAGTCACTCGACAATTTGTCTCGAAGTAGTCACGATATGCGAACGTACTTCAGAACTATCTGAGCCATACAGTGTTCAGTGTTCAAAATTTCCAAGTTTGATGTCATTCGTATGCCATGATGCCGTCACGAAGACCACGAATTCCTCTAAAATTGCAGCTCATTCTCCGTGTCTGGTACAGATAACCGAGAGCAGGCATAGGCTTTCTTGTTTTTCGAGCTTCAGTGGAACTGCATTAGAAAGTTATGGCACATGAGGCGCACTGCCCACCTCGGCATATGGAAAAGATGGTGTCCGGTACTGCGAGAACCCCGCAGTTTCACTAGGGCGCATCAGTCCGTTTAACTTTGGAAGGGTCGTCAAACAAGTACACATGCCAGTTGTCGTATACGCAAAGGGTCACCTCACACTCACCATCTCAGTATTTCGCTGAGCGGCGTTTGCTGACCATGATGCAAATACAACCTTGTCCCGTGAGAGATCCTTTAACTAGCTACAATACTGCACGATGGCTGGAAGGTTCTGTTCAAACAAGTGAACAGCTTGGTGGCATGCGAGGTGCTTCTGCACATCAGCAAAACCAACTTAGACATCTGCATCCTTAAGAAAAGCGGTGTCCCTGCAAAGGAAATCAGTGGTTCTATTTCCTCGGGAAAGCGTGGAACAAACCTTGAGTAATACACTACAAGGGCCCAAACTGAGAGAAACTATCCGGCATCTGAGGGCGTAGTGGTGAAGACGATTGCGTCTGCCTTGGCGCTATGCCTTCAGCACTGCCACGATGTGCATGGAATGAAACCTCAGTGGCGTTGAGTAAGGACTTCTCACTCAGCATGAGCACTGCTTCCGAGATGCAAATAAAGAATTGCTTGATGATCTCTGTGTGCTTCTGCTTGGTCTTTACAACCCTGATGTCAATACGGTACAGTTTCCTTTTCAGCCTGAAAGGATAATCGTCAGCATTTGTCGAAAAGTAGCTGAGGTTCAAGCTGGACCGAAGCATACTTGCTTCATCTTATGTGGCCACGCAATGAGCCACGCAATAAAATCTGCCATCCTGAATAATCAATTAGCTTGTCACAGGCAAACATCAGGTGCACTTTGTCGAAAAAAGTGCTGGCAATGTTGTACTCCGGAAAAAGACGCGAAATAACCGGTATTGATGAAAAACGTGGCATTACGTGTCGGTTCATGGCCGTTTGAGTTCAAAGGCAAGATCAATATTAATGCCTGGGCATGGGACAGTTGCGCTGGGGACGTTGTCAACAATAGCTGCAGTGACCTCCTCTTGGATAGGCAAAATATTCATTGCACCTGTTGCATCTTCATCTTGGACGACTTTCTGCACTCGGGACGGAGCCACTACGGCGTGAATGCCGACAAACACAGCGGAGATCAATCCCCACACGCTCCTACACATTTATGCACACCGGTGATTTTTCACAGTACAGGGAGGTGCTGGCATCGTTCAGCGTTGAAGATAGGTAGAAGGAGCCCGAGTGTGAAGACACCGAATGGGCGGCAGAGCTATCGTGAGAATATTGTAACCAACAGTTACGACAGCCGTTTCTACAAAAACTAATTTATTCTGGGCGAACTTGTGCCCGTCAACTAAAGGTTGTAGACTCAAAACAAAAGCGTCCCTTGTTCTTCACTCCTTCGAACGTTGTTCTCTTATTTTTCACCTCCTGTCGCGTGCCATT
The DNA here is from genome assembly GCF_013339745.2 of Dermacentor silvarum. Lineage (NCBI taxonomy): Eukaryota > Metazoa > Arthropoda > Arachnida > Ixodida > Ixodidae > Dermacentor > Dermacentor silvarum. The sequence continues at coordinate 107,051,426 of NC_051160.1, read as the reverse complement.
CATCCGAACCTCGAGCACGAGCCACCGGTCGGTCAGCACGTGGTGTGGGTACGTGCGGCGCAGCGTTGCCTTGCGGTGCCCTGCCTGACGCTTATGTTGTGGCGGTTCTTTTGAGACACAGCTATGATGCGGCGGGCGTCTTTTCGTTCTCAGTATGCTGGCGGCATTAGTCCCCCTCCGAAGAAGCATCGTCCCGATGCGTAGAAAAGGCCTAGACAGGCCGACAGTTTTAAAAGAACAAAGCTGATGGACGGCCGGTGGTATTCTTGGGCACATCTGCAAATTCTGTTATTCAATGCCTTTCGTAGTAAGGCTTCATTCGTACTACGTGTACGACCTCTGGACGAGTCCTGCGTCGTGTCGAGCGCACTTGACCTTCGGGAGTTACCTCGTAGTTTAAGGGACTTAGCCGGCGAAGTACTTTATAGGGGCCAAAATAACGGTGCAGTAACTTTTCCGAAAGACCGGGTGTACGTATAGGCGTCCATACCCACACTTTGTCTCCAGGGTAGTACTGCACCTCTCTTCGCCTTAGGTTGTATCGGTTTGCGTCGACGTGCTGCTGTTGGACGATGCGGTGCCTCGCCAACTGTCGTGCCTCTTCAGCCCTTTCTATGTATTGACTAACGTCAGGGTCGTCTTCGCTGCTGTTATTCACAGGTAACATCGCGTCGAGTGTCGTTGTTACGGTCCGGCCGTAAACAAGTTCAAATGGCGGAAGGAAGGTTACAGGACGGTTACATATGTACCGAGTGCAAGATCAAACAAACCTAAATTAGCCCTCTAAATGTTGACCGACAATGTAGTACCAGTTTGCGCAGCTTGGTTTTATGTAAATAAGCAATAAGTGATTACAAAAACGTGTGCATTTAACACCGGCTGGTCATCTATAAAGCACAGAGACCTCTTAATGCAATCCCAAATTATATTCAACATCTTTTTGGTTGTGTGACACTGGCTTTGTAACCATCTTAATCCAATCCTACAAAATGGCTATGTGCCTACGTGGTACAAGATATATAAAGTCCTTTAATACATTTCAATGTGTATAATACTTTTCGATGCATTCACCTTTCATCAACATTTTGAGTTCGACGAGAATCATGCATCGTCTTCTTCTTCGTCCCCTTGTCAATGACAATAAGCTTACAAGTAATAAGTTTATTGCTAACTTTTTAAAATGCGCCTTCGAGCGTATACAGGGCACGAATGACTCGCAAGGGCTGGTGCAAACATTCATTAGACAGTTGTGTAGTTCTTCTTTATCGTTTACCCAGACGCGAAAGAAAGAGAGATAGGAGTACATAGCAAGGGGGTTCAATAATAACTCAGTTTATAAAGAGCAGCCAGGCTCAGTTTTATAGGCACGGCCCCTGTGTAGCATACACATTTGCGCACGGCAATCAGGCGATAGAGATAAAATTTCACAAATTGGCGCTGTGGCTCCACGCAGCACTGCACAATAATTCGTTTATAATGAGGTGGAATAGGTGGCAATTTTCAGAATGTCATTTCCAAGGTCTGGTTTCAGCGAGGGAAAATGTCTTAGCACACGGTGGTACATTCCCGCTATAACAAGTGAATGTCTGCTCCAAATACAATTTATAGTGAGTGATGCTCTTCCCTGTCCCGCATTCTTACTTCTAAATGCATTCACCTATAAACCAACCAGTACTTGCACCTTTATACTTGTTTCGCCGAAGTTTCAGTTATAAGTGTAAAATTTTCAAAAATGTTTCTCTCTTACCTTAACGTAACAACCTTCCAGATACAACAGAAAGTAGAGCCTACGGTGTTTCTTATATTTCAAGATATCATATGTTTTATTAGTAAATGAACAAATATAGAGTATTACGTTCAAGTGAAATAGTAACTGGTATTCGTAGCAGTGTTCGAGATATTTGTACTTATTATCCGGAACACTCTTCACAACACCTGCAAATATAACCCTATTTGACCCCTTTACCTGGTATCTCAACTACATTGCTGACAAAACAAAAACATCTGCTACAGTTATTTTGCTTACAGATACCGTACAGGAGGAGCACGGTGTCACTCAACGGAACTGCTGAACAGTCAGTTAAGGGTTCGCGTACGCTTCCGCTGCTCTGCTCCAGAGGTACTGCGTTTCATGGTCTTTTTGAATCCCAAGGAAAATGATTTAGTGGACATTTCATTCACAAGATATTGGGAGTGTCAATAGCACATTTCAAAGGACATTTCGTGCGAAAAAAAATGTTTTTGGCAGCTGACATGCACATTGCCATGAAAACGTGAGTTTGCGAGATTTTGACAAATAATGTTGACACAACCTAGCCGTGACCGAAATTCTATTGTGTGGTATATCGAGGAAACCGTTAGGCCCAGCAGAAAGATTCGACACTTAACCTGCTTCATCGAAGTGACGGCAGTGTATCTGACCAAAGTACACGTCCCATACCACCAAATCTTGCAGTAATAAGGTAACAAACGTGTGATTTGGCTGACCTCTTTGGCGTGTTTACCTGACCGCATAATAAAGAAATATATAAACTAAGCAAACTTTCACTTCTTCGGCGATACCCAAGAGCTAAAGTTTCGTAATGATTCCTTTTACTGACGACAAGGCTCGGAGTACGACATAAGGTGAAAGGCACCTCCGCATCACTAAATCCAGAACATGGAACAGAGCCAACATTTCTAAACCAAAGTGCCTCAACGTGCCCAAATGGAATCCCCTCAAACAGTTTTTCGCGAGTTGCCTAGCTGCGGCAGGTAAGCAATCGCTCAGTTCCCCCCGAACTGGTACTTAGCAGCAAAGGTCACTGTCGGCTTTGTCACAGAGGTGCTTATGGTTTGAAATATTCCCAATGCGATATTTTGTTGTGTTTGGAGAGTACAAACTTTTTCTTACGTTTTTATCATTAGTATCACTAAAACGGTGCGCTGGTAGCTTTCATAAACAAGTGCCAACACCAGTCTTGGCACAACCATTTTCCTTTAACTGGCAGCTCAATAATATTGTTGGCTCACCGCATCTTGCCTAGCTTTCTAAGAAGCCCTCTGATATCTCATTTTGTATGGGTTCGCGCATCTAACAGAACTAAAGGAACAAAAACACTTAGGCTAGGTCATTCGCATCCTGCTAGTTCTAATATATTATTCGCCGTCGCACATTTTTATGAATATACATAAAAGGCTGTTCACATTTAAGTGGAAGACGTTTGCAAAAATTTTCCGCTTACTGCTTCGACCTAAAGGAAGCGGTATGAAAACGTGTAATTCCGGCCGTGTTTGCCACGTCTGCGTTTCGTTATCTTTTGCGCATGCCGCTAACCTGAGCCAGAGCCCACATTCCAGGAATTCCTCCTCCGGCCCCCGCCTGCAAGCACAGCACTCGCTGGTCGCGGCGCTTGACGAACACGGACACCATGGATGTTCTGGGCTGCTTGCCGCCTTTCCGACCATTTGGAACGTCGGGTGTCGCCGCGAACGCACTCATATAGTTGTTCATTATAAGGCCTGGTACTGAAGCCTTCTTGCTTCCGAACCTGCATGCGACATAAGACGTGCCTTTTAATGCCTTACTTCATGCTTTGCTGCGCACTGTGAGTGGAAGGTCAATCACCCATAACCTGGTTCCGCGTATGTTTCAGCTCCGACTGGAACATTTAGCAAATTGTTTCCATCTACTTCTGAAAATGACTTTCAGATGAAATCACACTAGAAAAACATCTATGGACACCTTTGCACTTCATAAGAGTTGTGAATGCGAAATCATTGACGTCCAATTGAACACCGCGGAGCGGTGCTTCGAGTTTCGCGCTGCGAATAATGTTTGCGTTAATTCTCGTACCACCTGCCATGTGTTCGGAGAGTTGACGACGAAGGTGCGTTTCGCTGCCTCCAGCTTCGCTCACTTTGCTGCGTTATTTCGCTCCCTTACTTCGTCTGCGGTGTATACTGGAGTGGACGGCCACGTTTCGCAACAGCCGAGGTTGCGGCGGCCTAGGATGCAGAAGGTTCAGACTCCATAGCGGTACGTGCTGCCCGATCCAGCAAGGTCTAGCCAGCGAAGCAGGCAGTGTGGGAACTGAGGTGCTATTTTTTCCCTGCTACAGAAGCGGCCTGCGTTTTCGCTCATTGAGCCATTGGACGCTTTCGCATCAATGTCACATTTTGCGTACCCCATGTGCTTGAATTACTTACTTTTAAATGTCACGTTCCAATAAACAGGTTGATTTATGTTCCAGTGAAACGTTCATTGTTTCCCGGAACCATTTTACAGGAACATGTACCTATTCCTTAGAAGATTTTTCGACACAACTGGAACTGGAACCGTGTTCGAGTACGTAGGACACACATATAGAGCTGGTATGTGAACCTTGCTTATATACATGGGATGATGTCACAGATACTTAAAAATTGTTCCTTTTACATGTTGTGCAAGATTGCAAAATGTGAATGATCTGGTGTAACATAACACGTACATACATGAATAGCAAGATTTCTGTGGTTATTTCACCGGAAGTGGAACTTGGATGACACATTTTCTTACACAATCACGGAGTAGGAATGGCTAGCTATCGCTTGGTCTGTCCAGAAGTTTCCGCCTTATCTTCAGGGCCACCATTTTACCAGCGTTACAGACCATCATGAGTTATACTCGCTTTCGCCACTGAAGAACTGGTCTGGACGACTTGGTCGGTGGATTCTTAGTCTGCAAGAATACGACTTTACTATTGCCTACCAGTGCAGTAAAAAACACCAGGATGCAGACACGCTGTCACGCTGTCCGCTTCCTACGACGCCATGCAATGGTCCTCCGTCTACCTTCCATGACAAGCTTTCGCATGATCCCTCTTTATGTCCTTTCTCGTTAGCCACTGTAGTCAAGATGCCTCCACAATAGATCATTTCAATCTCATCAACTTGCTGAATTTTACTATCAGCGCATCTTAGATCGCCTTCAAGGAGCTTCGAACCCACCTAACGCCCGTCTTCGACAGGTGACATAATTTAAGATTCACAACCGCGTTCTGTACCGCCATGTCTATCACCCTCACGTTCAACGCTGGGTGCCTGTACTGCCCCGCTCTCTATGTCCTCATGTCCTTCACTACTATCAGGACAATATGACTGTTGGTCACCTTGGTTTACTGAAAACTTATGACCACATCAAAGGTCGCGTCTACTGGCCTGGCTTTTCCGCCAATGTACCGAGGTACGTCGCTTCCTGTGCCCTTTGTCAGCGTCGAAAGCTCCCTACATCAGCTCCATGCGGACAACTGCAACCGATACCGTGTCCTTCGCAACCATTTGAAGTCGTTGGCATTGACCTATATGGTCGTCTTCCAGTGACTAACCGGCATTCCGTGGATTTTGTAAGCCGTTGACCACTTGACACGCTACGCCAAAACAGCTTTTGTGAGTTCTGCCTCAACCTATGAAGTTGCCGCATTCATACTTCAAGCCTTAATACTGCGTCACGGTGCTCATCGCGTCATCTTGAGCGACCGTGGAAAAGCATTCCTCTCGCAACTCGTAGACGATGTACTCAGAGCCTCCGCAACCACCCACAAGGCTACCTCCGGTTTCCATCCGCAAACCAACGGTCTAACCGAGCGATTTCATCGCACGCTGTCAGACATGATAGAAATGTATATCGTACCACATCACAGACACAGGGATGCAATTTTGCAATTCGTGACTTTTGCATATAATACCTCCGTTCAACGCAAGACCGGTTACTCGCCATTTTACGTTGTCTATGTTTGTTCGCCCTCTTCCTGTCTTGACGTCTCTTTCTTCGCGCTGACTGTCAATCGATGTCCATCCTTCTGTGAAGAATATGTGTCCCGCATTCTGCGTTGTCATCAATGCACCAGCATCAACACCGAAGCACGGCCACAAAACCGCAAGCAGCATTACGGCACCTCTCATCGCGTCCTGTGCTTCCACCCTGGCGAGGATGTGCTTCGCTGGACACCAGTTTGTACTGCTGGCTTGTGTGACAAGTTTTATTGCGATAGCAATTATATGGACACTCGAAAGCAGATTTCTGCCGTCGGCATCGCCGTCGCCGTGAGGTTCCGTATGACGTCAATGGAGATGAAATCGTCGCCGCGCGCCGAACGCTGTATGTGCGAGTGAAAGGGCGCGAGGGACGCGCGCTTTCACGGGGAGTGAACGCACGGCGGAGAACAAACGCGCGTTCTGCGCCGTGCTCCCTTAAGGGCTGCAGAAGTAGGCGTCTCTTTCCTCCTTTACAATCACCATATATGTAGAGCAAACGCGCCTTCTTCCGATGAGCGAAAGGCCTTGGGGGGGAGGTGGAGGGAAGGGAGGCGACGTTTAGCTGCGACACCAAGTGCCTATTTATATAAGAGGCTCCGGCAACAGTCACCAACGCCGCACGCATTTTGTGCGAACGCGGGCAAAACGCCGACGGCTTCGACAACAGTGATGCGTGTTACCGGTGCTGCTGCATGTCGAAGTTTATACAGCTGTTAAAGCTACTATCATTACTCCGTATAGCTCTCTACAAATTTGCTATCGCAATTGATGCTTCGCCTTTCAGGTGAAACTGCGACAACTTTAATCTTCGGTACATCGGCCCCTAAAAATCTTGGAGCAGACATCTCCGGTTAACTTTCGCGTGGCACCTGTTATTGTTCCAAGTGACCGCCGCTGCACACTGCTGAGGTTGTCCATGTTTCCCGTATGAACCTTTTCACGAGGCGTTCTCCGTCCCTCCCAATTGCGGCCAGGATGGCAGCTCTTTCGCGGGTGCACATTAGTGTGGGCATTTATTAAGCTGCTCTTTGTCGTCTGTACATAATCATCATCACGTGGGGTTGCCTTGGGGTTCTTCATCGTCGCTTGGGGGACGTTCTCCGGAGTGGGATCTATGCTTTGGGCGTATATTCGGTTCGCCGCATCTCCGACATGTAATAAAAGTCGTGATAACTGTTGCATCACAATATACGTATCACCGTTACAACATAAATAAACAGCTTTTATAGCTTTCGATCGTGTTTCTCTCAACTTCATATTTTGGTCCAAAGCTGGCTTTTGTTTGCAAATTTTTATGTACTTATTGTGGTACAATGAAGACGAAATTTGGCGTCCGTAATGTTTTAAATACGTAGAATGCACTTATCTAGGTTTTAATGCAATTATTGTATTTTTGAGGATGAAAGACTTTCAATATACTCGGGCACCAACCACTGAAAACGAAGCTCCTAATATGAAATTCTATTAAAATTCTGCCTGTCAAGGGAATGACATTATCTTGTTTATCAGCACTCAGTGGAGTGCTAGGGACAAGAAAAATAATTTGGGCTGCTCTATAGCACTAACTGCACATGCACTCTTTCTCACTTTGGAGTGAGGAGGGTAGGTGGAGCCGCGCTTGGTTCCCCCTCTTTGGCAGTTGCTACGGGTTCTGTGTGCGCTATGGATGTATCGGGTTCGTCTGGCATCGAGAGGCCGATCGCCGAGCGAGAAGGGAAGAGTAACATCGCAACCGGCGACAGGACGAGCGCGAGTCGACCGACCGCGAAGTCGTCGGCAAGCGCCGGACACGAGCTGATCAAGACCGGCGAAAGGCGCGAGCTAGGCGCGCCCAAGAGAATCCCGAAGGACGTGCTAGGCGGCTTGCGACAATGCGGGTGTGTCAGGCAAGACGGGATAGCTTAGAAACTCTGGAACAGCGCCTGTACGCTTGCGCGTAAACCGCGTTCACGAAGTTAAATGTCAATTTAATTTCTGTCACACTAGTTAGTACTTTGATCGAACTCACACATCATAAACAAATTTTCAAAAACAATAATTACCTTCTTAAATGATTACAGTATGTCTTCCAATTTGCAAATTGTAGATAGTGAGTTTGCGAGGCGCATCTGCATGGAATGAATTTCCAGAATGACACCAGTCTGGAGACATGTGCCATCAAACTTGCTTTAAAAATCCGCTGTTGTTTCAATAAGCTTTTCACACAACGCTTTTGATGCAGTGAAGCACAAAAATACCTGGAACGCCCATGCATTTCGTCGTACACTTTCAGAAATATCTCGAAAGTGCTGTCATCCTGAACATAATTTAAGTGAATACGTCTTGCAAACTCGCCGGCTACAATTCGTAAATTGCAATATGAGGTGTAAAGTAATTATTCAATCAGGTATTACTATTTTTTCAGTTGTTGAAAAACGTTGCCTGCGGCTTAGCTCTGCTGACCAAGGATTTGCAAAGCGAAAGCCTCGTTTAGCCTGGTTAAGTCTTGGTTTCACTTGGTAAGCCTCTCATATAGCTGTAATTATTATACCTAGGTGTACACTCTTCGATATAAGCCTGGTATAAATTATAAGCCGACAAGTGCAAGCTTTTTGCGAACCGAACGGCTAGCTCTTCCTCAGTCTCCGACGATAGCTTCGCGCGCTTGGTATTCCGGACCCTCAATAGTAAAGGAGTTCGCCGGGCGAAGAGCGCGTGTCATACGCCGCTTGCGGCATGGTCAGACGCAGGTAAGACGCCGCGGCGTGGTCAGACAATAGAGAAAGAAACGATGCCAGCTGCGGCGGTTGCTAGGCAACGGCTCAGCTCGCGGTGCTGCCATCGGCCACGGCGAAACGGCAAGAACGCGGCCATTGTAGCTTTCGCTACAATATGTGTTTTGATTTCTCCGGCTAGTACTGTCCGCTATTTCGAATATACGAGTTTAACGATAAGAATTATACGCTTTGGCACAAGCAATTTTTAAAAATCTGTAAAAGTAAAAAATAAGCACCCTTTACGTGTCATGGCTAAATTTTTGTATCCCATGGTGGTAACTGCCTTTCGAATTGGTAGCTAAAACCCACTAGTACCAGTCATGACCTTGTTTAGTCAGTAATGTCACTAACTCTACCCATACCTACTGCAAGTATACCTAGGTAGTCAACGGCCTTTTTAAGAGTGCTCGTTAAGAATGAATCAGAGAAAGGCAACCAGCCCGCCTTTCAGCGGACCTTGCTACTGCAAACACATCCTGTTGCCATCGCACAATTATTCCTGTAGGAATTTGCCATTTAATGCTGCGTGGAGTGTTACCTATAATTAAATTGTAGTCTGCATCTACAGAGATCATTTCTCAGAAGTTGTCTTCGAACGCCATTTATTGAGGATATGAGCAACTGTACCCTAATATGATTGTGTTTTTACGAAGAGAGTATATGTGTTCAAGAGCTCATGCATCGTGCAGTGGCGATTATGAATATTGTCCGAAAAAAAAACTGCAACAGATGGCGTGAGATTCGTTAGTTCTATTTTCGCTCGTCAGAATGTGCCAAATTCAGCTACATGTGGTATCCGAATTATTTCGGAAAGGAATTAGGTAAAGATTGGATAATGAATTACGAATATTTGGCAACAAAACAGGCACTTCTGCCAGAGAGGAAATTTTTGTAAGGTGGAATACAAGCAGGCACCAATGACGCGTAGTAGGCTGCCAGTCATTAAGTCTTGGATTCTAATTCTACCAGCGTTTATCGCTATTTCTTAACGATTGAAATATATTCTTGGCATTTCTTATTCACAAGCAATAGCAACATGGAATTCTGAAAAAAAAAGACCTCACAAGGGACGAGACATTTTTCTGCACAAAGGAGAACATAAACAGATCAATCAAAGGAAATATTATCATCCCCTTGAATGCAGCATGAGGCCACAAAAAAATTATACCGGTTTCTCCCAAAGAAAGCATCGCTGATGTGGATAAAAAAACGGGTGGATGATAATTTTCGTTTCATGAGTGTTCCTCCAACATCAGGGATCTAGGACATTATTTCAGAATCCATGGCGTCATATTGACGTACGTGCATTTGACCGAGCGATCGAAAAAGCGAAAGGCCATCGTTGATTCCCCATTCCAGTCACATTAAACTTCTTTTTATTTAATATCGAAAATATCCTTTTCAGTGAATAGCAATTGCTTGTCTCTTTGACTCACAGTAAACAAAAAACACCGCATTTCCACGGGGTGAATGATGATGAGTGGGCGAAGCTCCGGAGGGAATCATCGGTAAACCGTGAATCTTCCGTGTAATTCGCCCAGTCTCGCCGCACTAAATCGAACGATTGACTTCCACCAATGACACGCGCCATATGTGACGTCATTCCTATTTTATAACAGCGCCCTTCATTATAATTGCACCATCTCCCACTTAAGGGGACGCTAGCACAAACGCGTTAAACGTGCAGTAATTTCTAGTAAGGGGGAGAGGCCACAGCGTCTTACGCAGCCGTTTACACATGCCGGAACGTGCACCACGTTTGCCGACGCCATCACATGACTGCTGAGAGAGTATAACCCCCGTATTCATAAACGCTCCTAGACTTGAACTTGACTTGCCACCGCTTTGGGCAGCGCGTTCGAAACGCGTTGAAGGTAAGGCGGAGAGGCCACAGCGTCTTACACCAGCTTCTTACACGGGCCGTAACGCGCTAGAAACGCGGCATTTCGTTAATGTGGGGTATTTATTGCCATCGTGGTGCGTGTGTCCATGTCCGCTTCGTGGCGTAGTGGGCTAACGCCGCGCGCTCGGAAGCGACGGGTCCCTGGTTCGATTCCGCGCTACGGACACAACTTCGGAATTTTTTTTCTCATTTTTCTCAGACTGGTTACACACTACTACTACTACGACGGGGACGAACGGGTGCCGCTATAAGGAGCTTCGCCCCTAAAAAGCTACCATCACTGACAGATGCGCAACTAATGGTCACCCGAGTTACCTGTGAGCGATTCATCATATAATACACAGACGCCAGCAACTTACAGCTATTTAGCAATGGTTTAAAGTATATTTCTCGCAATACTATTTACCATACGTAAAACACGCAAAGTACCCTGTTTCGTCTTGTAATAACCGTTTCAGTTCTGTAATGAACACCTCTGCTTTACACAATGTACTGCCTCTACCTCAGATAATTACTTTACGTCTCATTTTTCAATTGTTCCACGAGACGGTAGCCTCCGGCTAAATACTTATGCCACCTCTTATGGTGCTTCGTATTTGCCCAGTTGAAGGTTAAAAAAATCACCAGCCCTTACTTTGTCGAGAAAATGGGGGTGCGCGAAGCTTGCTGTGTGTTTATCTGACCTTCGTCAGAGTAACGTTCTGAAGCCCTCGCCTCCGAATTCTCTGCTCGTCGCTGACGGCGGGCCTCGGCTTCAGAAGCCCTCGGCTCGGGATCATAGGCTGTTCCCCGACCGCGAGCCTCAGCTACGGAAGCCCTCACGCTAGTATCGGCACGCCTACGACGAGCTCTTTCCCGAGCGATTTCACGCCGGCGTTCATGAAACGCAGCTTGCTCCTTTGTAGAACGCACAAAGCGTGGCATACACACTTTCCTTCCATGTCCCTCCTCGCGGACCACCAAACGAACCTGATTGGTCGCACGCGTGTCATGTGATCCGCGTGTCACGTGACCCATGATTAAGTGTGTAGCATAGCCTATGCGGGTGTGCGCCGGACGTGATTTCTTTGCTTTTTATTTATTTATTTATTTATTTATTTATTTATTTATTTATTGTCCCTGGTATGTGGCATTGAGTTTGGACCCTTTCTGCACTATCGCCAGGTTCGGCACACTTTTCTTCGTGACACCACCACCGCCGACACTTGTGAGCATATAAAGGTTCGCAAAGGAGAAAAGGGACACAAATTTTTAATCGAGAACCGCAAGCTTCCTGCTGTGCGAACAAGGATAATAGTTGAGTGAGTTATCACAGCACTGTCCCCGGAGTAGGCGTGTTTATTTGTCATGGTAATATAGTTTTTTAGAGCTGCTGCGTGTGAAACAGTACAGACATTCCACGCGAACTTACGGTTCGTTGATGCCGGAAATGATTGTCACGGCTTCGTAACCCTTGATTATGGACAGGTGGACACCACCATAGTCTTGAACGATCGTGTGCGTGGATTTCGCGGCTGTCGTCTTCGACTGAATGCTGTCCCTTATTTCCTTCACAAGTTGCGGAAAGCCCTGCAAGGGTGCGTTTGTTGAAGTTTGTTAGAGAAGAGAAATGACAACACGCTGCTTAATTCAGTTTTCGTAGACGCTAGATGCGCGGAGCTGTTTTTTTAGGTATCTCTTATTGACTGAAGGGACACACTTATGTTTGTTCTTATATTCTTTGGGAAGTCATATATTGCGAAAATTGATTGTGACAAGTGTCGCGATTGCACCTTTTCATGTAACCCTAAAGAAGCGGTAGTAACCTGCAATCGGACAAGTAAATAATCTGAAAATGTTTATTTACGCTTCATGCTACGTGCATCTTTTTTTTTGTCAATCTGGTACAAAACGACAGTGAATGTGGTTCTCGGATTCGTACGCATTTACGAATGCAATAAGTTTACTGCATGCCGAGTGAACACTACGCTATTGGCTAGACCATGTATCATTACTGCGCAGTTAGGGTGATCTCACGAATGGATTCCCTCTTCAATGCCTGCTAGCGACTTCGCCGTTGTCTTAAGGAATGTATTTGGTCATCTCTTTCATACACGAAATATTCAATACGAAATTCAATACGAAATATCTTCTCCTGGAACTGTTAGCAACGAAACAATTAGCTCAAATTTTATTACAAATAATCACGCACCGCATAGTCGTAATTGAATTGATTTGAACATGAGAGAAAGCTTTTGCTAGAAAGCTTATTTTTAAATGCATACTAACTGAGAAATATATTTTTTTGCCATCCATATCACTGATCTTGAACCTAAAAGGAAATGTCCAGATTCAGTGATTGCATGGAGTACATTTTTCAGGCAATGCATTTCTAAACAAATTCTAGAATGTTGCCAAATTTTGAGAAACACAACAATGAAGTTTAAAGTCTGTCAGCAATCGAAAACAATTTTGGCAAATTTGTAAATATCACTTAACAATTCATCAAATGAACATTTATGGATATTCTATTAATTAAACACAGCTGGGATGTTCCAATAATTTGGGAGTAGTACGTTTGCACTGGTACTCAAGTCCCGCATGTCGACCTCCACATAAGCTGTATTTTCTCAGTTAGGCGTATACCACGGCACATAAACGTAGTTTGAAGCCCGAACATGCCTGACAAAACGCGGGTGACCTGCTGGTCATGGCCGTATGCGGCTGATGACCAAACGAAGTGTTTATATGCAGCCCTAAAAAAAAACGGCGCGCATTTATGCCTGTGTGCCGAAAATGCGAGCCAAAGCGTTGAGAGAACGTCACATAACAAAAGCTGTAAGGACGGGAGAGGGAGAGGCTAACTGTGTTGAGGAGTGCGGTCTGAAAAGAGAAAGAAAGCAAAAGGCGGAAGTAGAGAACGAATACATTGAGAAAGAAGTATTCGCCTCGGTGCGTTGCTGAGGGTATGATGGCACGACAGACAGAAGTAAGGACTGCGCCGGCTGAGAAAGAATAAAACCATGGAGAGTGAGCTAGCGAAAGAGGCGAGTCTTTTCGCTGCCAATCATTGTTATTTCTTTGTACCGGCGACCTAATGTGACTGCACCTGTTGAGGAGTCAAATGGTCAGGCCAATGAACGCTCTCAGTTATCTCAGTGACGCTAATTTCCAACGATGCTGCCGGAATTGCAAGCAGCTAGTGCAACCTCCACAACTTGTGTAAGTGCGACGACCACACAAGGGCGATCAGCGGTGGTGGGCCGCCACGTGTGCTGGATCATGCGGGCGCAGGTGTGCGTGCTGTACAGGTGTGAACCTGTGGGGATGCGGTAGAGGTCGACTATTGATTTCGATACATTAGGCTTAATTGCTTAATTTCTGGCAATACATCATTTTGAGCCAAACTAATCTCGCATAGACTTGGCAGTAGCGGCGACAGCTGTGTGCACGGGCTTAACGTTTCGGCATTCTTATCACAGGGCATTTCAAGCAACCGCACCAAGCGCCCAAGCGGTCCACTGCTTTTCGGAAGATATCCAGCGTCTGCGATCAGGAGGCGTCATTGTCGGCTGCGCCTGCGCCCTGTGACGAGGCTCAACGTCACGTTCTGCACGCTACAAAAGGAGCACCGTGGCTGTCACAGCTTTCACTTGGCAGTAGCGGCGACAGCTGTGTGCACGGGCTTAACGTTTCGGCATTCTTATCACAGGTTAGTGTTTGCATTATATTGCCCATTTTTTCCCTGTTGCATCTCGAAGTTTCGTCGCTACTGCCAAATAGTGAATTTCGAATTGACTTGTATTTGCCTGTTTGTACTGCAAAATGACAAAAGATATAACTAAGCTCAAGGATGAAATGAAGGCAGAGCTACTCAAGCTGAAAGAAGAGATGAAACAAGAAATGAAAACTTTCCGCGATTCCCTTGAAAGGGATTTGCGAAATGAAATCCGAGACTTGAAAAACGAGCAGAGAAATATGGCACAAAGTCTTGAGTTTGCCTTCAGTTCAATCGAGGAGCAGAAAAAGAAACTGGACGATGTGGTTACAAGGAACAAGAATCTTGAAAGTGAGAACGCAGCGCTTCGTGCCGAATGCAAGTGTCTGGAAAGCAGAAGCCGGGATCTCGACACACGGCTTGTTCTCGCAGAACAGTACTCGAGGAAGGCAAACCTAGAAATACAAGGAGTACTAAAACAAGACGATGAATCTGTTTTCAGTATTGTGTCCAAGATTGGCGGTGCCATAAATGAGCCGATAACTGAAGTCGATATCGAGGCCTGTCATCGAGTGCCGACTCGAGATGCCGGCAAAAGTAACATCATTGTCCAGTTTAAGTCACGTGCAAAGCGAGACAGCATTCTAAAGAAGGCAAAGAGAGCTCGTCTCACAAACAAAGACGTCGGACTGACCACAGGAAACGCTATCTATGTGAACGAGCATCTTTGCCCAGCCTTAAAGAAACTTCTAGCTCTTGCCGTCAAGAAGAAATATGAATACAAGTGGAAATCGGTCTGGTCGTTTAACGGGAAAATTTATGCGAAGCGAGCTGACGATACGCCCGCCGTGCACATTCTGAATGAGCATGACATTGATAAGGTATTTTCGAGGCCGGCATCCGCAACCGCGCAGGCGCACGTGACGGCGTGAGCTGAGCCTTTCAGCATAATCTCGCAATGGATAACGGTTGCTTATACCTAAAGTTAGTGTCACCTTCCGCTATTAAATCCAGTTATTCGTCTTGCCAATCGGTTTTACATATTAACGCCCGCTCTGCAGTGAATAAAGAGGATGATATATCGCTTTATTTAGACCAATTCTCATTTAAATTGGATGTAATTATGTTATCTGAAACCTGGTATACAACTGGTAGCAGCAAGTTGGAGCTAGATGGATACGATAGTTTCTTTCTCAATAGGCCAGAAAAACGTGGAGGAGGTGTTGCGCTTTTTGTGACTAAACAGAAGAAATGTGTTTTGGTACATGAGTACTGCGTGTCAACAGAAGACTATGAATTTCTAACAATACTAAATAATAGTGAAGTATTTGCTGTCGTCTATCGCCCACCAGGTGGAAGCTGCAGGCGTTTCATTGAATTTTACGAATGTTTCTTGGATTTTATCTGCAAGAATAACTTTCACCTGACATGCGGTGGCGATTTCAATATCAATATTTTGGAAGACAGCAACGCCTCTAGGGAATTTGATACATTGTTGTCCTCGTCTGGTTTCAAAAATTTAATCACCACACCAACTCGCATTACATGTTCCACGTTGTCATGTCTCGACCTTCTGGTAACAAACGTCGAAACTAATATTTACACTGCTGGTACTACTGTTTCGGACCTGAGCGATCACTGTCCTGTTTATGCACTGTACAAATACGAAAAAGGCATTAGAAATGATGATATAGAAATTTTCACTGTTCAGTGTATTTCGGAGAGCGGGCTGGTAGCCTTTAAGAGTGAAATAATGGAGCAAGACTGGTCTTCTGTCTTAGAAAAAACAGACGTCGATGAGGCTTACAATGAATTTATTAAAACATTTTTAAAATTATATGAAAAGCATTTTCCTATGAAACAAATAAGACCGCCGAAAAAGGCAAGAAACCCGTGGATAACGAAAGAACACTTGAAAATGATCAGACGTAAAAATTCCATGTATCATTCATTTTTACAGTCACGTTCTACATTGCATTTAAAAGAATTTAAAATGTTTCGAAACCAATTAAATTCAGAACTTAGGCGTGCTAAACGGGCTTATTATGAGCAGCTTTTCTTAACTGCCACAAGGCAGCACCCTAATAAGACATGGAAAATAATCAATGACGTTCTTGGCCGTCGCACGAAAACAAGCGTTCCACCCAGTATACTTCATGACGGTACTGAATTGAGGGGTGAGGCCCTTGCCAATTACTTTAATCAACACTTCATTAACGCTGCCATTCCTTCTGCCCATTCACTCCTCGCAGCAACTTCTAGAACAAAAAATGCTAGTATTTTAACCGATAGCATTTACTTTCAGCATACCGACGAAAATGAAGTGTGTACCACATTTAAATCCTTAAATAACAGTAAGGCCTTAGACATCAATAACCTACAATTAGGCCCCATTAAGTATTGCATAATTTCCATTTCCACTGTTCTTGCTCACATATTCAATCTAACGCTTCAATCAGGCATCTTTGCCAAAGCAATGAAGTACGCTAAAGTTTCGGCAATTTTGAAAGGCGGTAGTCCTCATGATCCAAACAACTATAGGCCAATTTCGGTGTTGCCTATATTTTCGAAGGGCCTCGAGAAAATCATTCACTCTCGTATGGTCAATTTCTTTGATAAATTTGGTGTTATAACTAATGCACAACATGGATTTAGGAAACACAGGTCAACAGAAACAGCCCTACTGTCAATAAAGGAAAACATAATAAAAACATAGAAATGAATATCTATACGCTTGCTTTATTTATAGACTTTAGTAAGGCATTCGACTGCCTCAGCCATAGTATCTTATTAGAAAAACTAGAGCGTTACGGAATACGTGGAGTCTGTTTATCTCTATTTAAATCTTATCTAAGTGACCGATTCCAGGCTGTGTGCGCGAACGGTCACATGTCGTCTTTCCTAATGAACAGATTTGGCGTACCACAAGGAAGCGTACTAGGACCGCTTTTATTTAACGTCTACATCAATGACATTGTAAATATTTATACTAAAGCTCAATTCATTATATATGCTGATGACAGCACTGTCATGTTATCTGGAAATGACGTGCACAACTTAACAGTAGAATGTAATGCACTGCTAGAAAACCTATCTACCTGGTCTCAGTTAAACCAAATTAAAATTAATGCAACTACAACTAAGATAATTATTTTTCGCTCCAAGAACAAATTACTGCAGTTAAACAATATTATCACTTTTGAAGGTCAAAAAATAGAAATAGTTGACAATCATAAAATTCTTGGCGTTTATTTCTCTTCAAACCTCTCTTGGGACATGCACGTCAATTATCTCTGTAAAAAGCTTTCTTCCGTGACAGGGGTTGTGTCACGATGCCGTAGTATACTTCCTATAAAAGCCAAAGTGCAGATTTACAATGCATTATTTAACTCACACTTATATTATTGCGCTTTAATATGTTGTACAACCACCAAAACTAACATACATAAAGTTCTTTTGTTGCAGAAGAAGATAATTCGCTATGTTGGAAATATAGTTTATTATTCAAGCACGAGAGAAGCGTTCCCTAAGTATAATGTTATTCGAATTGATAACCTATACACTTATCGTTTATTACATAGTGCACGATATTCATCAGAATTAGCTTGGAGCTACATAGAACAATTAGTCTCTTTAGAGCGACGCCCCATTAATGTGAACACAAGAAATCCTCAGATATGGTCCATTCTATACTTCAGAACACTCTATAAGCATCAGTCGTTAACACATAACCTGCCATTCACATTGAACAAGTACAAAAATATCGATAATTTCAGTAAGAAAGAACTCCGCTCTTACTTTGTACGCTTGTAATGTATCTGATGTAATTATTATTCTGCCTGTGTGTATGGTTCTGAGTATGTAATGTACAACTTGTTTCGTTTTTTTTTGTTGTTTTTTGTTTTTCTAGCAAATGTTAACCTTGTGAATTCAGTCTCATGGTATGTTGTATAGCTGTTGTTTGATTGTTTTGTATAGCTTGTATTGCTAATGTAGTGTTGTTTTAAATGCATTTTCGTTCCATGAGGAATTCCTGCGACAGTTGGAATTATGTGAATTATGTACATGTGCGCACACTGTTTGCTGTGATATTGCCTTGCCTGGTCTTTTGGGTCACGTCAAGCTACGTATGTAGCTTTTAACCCAAAATGACCGTCCAGAATGTAAACTGGAGAATAAATTGATTTGATTTGATTTGATTTGATTTATATACATATGTACGCGTACTAATACGGACACGCCCATAGAGGTTCTGGCGTGTCAACTTGGTATAACTGCAAGCGTAGTTCCCTTTTTGTTATCTACAATTTCATTAGTTCTGGCAATTTTTATTCGTGCGTAGGTGTTATGACCTAATTATTTAGTCTAACCCACAGTGCTGTAACTTCAAAGGCCGAACTCATCAGTCGTTCTCAATTACCTTAGAGGTATGCACATGTGAAGTGTTAGATATAAAATGTTCTGTTTTCTGCACTAAACCATCGACACTTAGATTTATTAGGTCGACACGCGATCCTAGAAGAAGGAAGAACGATAGGGAAGACAGGCAAGTTAGCTGCTGTAAATACAAGCGAGGTACCCGGCATATTTATGCATGACGAATATGCAAGGCAGGCGCTGTAATGTTCAACCGCCAATGTTGCTGCCACAGGGTCTGACGCTCTTCGGTGAACTATTTTAGAAATTTTTGAAAATGGCAGCCTGCAAACAAATGTCGTCAAATGCAACATTCAGAGCGGGTGGTTCTTGTCCTTAATCGTCCCAGACTATTGCACAACAAAAGTTCGAAACAATCCATCCTGCGTATACTTCGAAAACAGTTCGAGGAATTCAAGCGTAATGCTAAACATTGCTAGCTCTGTCGATGCTTCGAGCTTCGAGCGAAAATGCAAATCTCTTTTAATGCGTTAGCATTCTTCGGGCACTTCACACACCTTCTGGGGTCTATATATATAGGCATCTATATATCTACGTATGCTTGTACTATTGCATCAACCCCTTTCCCGCTAACTGGGTCACAGTCTAGTCATGGTCAAGTGGCCACCGCATCGAGTTGCTGTGCTGACAAAACAGGTTTAGAAACCAAGCGTCGGATCACTTTGGGCGACTAAATATGTGGCAGTACGTACGTACATTAACTGAACGTCTATTACGCCGTCATGGGCCACTGTAGATACGGAAACGTACCGCTTTTCAATGAAACTGCAACGACTACTTGGAACTCTGGCTATGTGCCAATCGGTTCGGGCTTGATTTCAATGAACCTGTCTGATGCTAACTTAGAACACTGCATGGGTATGTTCCAGTAGGTGCGCGCTGCTCTGCTATGAACTTCTTTAACACCCACTTAGGTAACTAGATATGTGTCATTGGGAATGTGCCGCTCTACAAGACGAAAAACGTCCCTCAAATTTCTCCGATGCTGAGCTTAACGGAAACACTATTACAAGGGTTCCACAGGGACAGCAAGCCTATAGCATTAGCAGGCTGCGCCACAAATGTACTAGGTATCGGTCACTTGCAAAGAACCTATTTCACGCCACCGCTTTAGAGAGCTGCGCCACGAATGCATTGGGTACGTACCGTTCTTGAATCGGCCTGGTTGTGATGCTTCGTTCCCTTGTAAATACCCTACGTATACTCTTAAGCAAGCTGCATACGCCGTCAGCGCGAAGTGCAGTGCAAGTACTGGATGCTCTCAATCCAGTGCTTGCAAGTCTCGAGTAAGCCCCATGGCTCACCCGCAGCCTCCTATTCACGCAACGACCACTGGCCCTTGGTTCATGTGAGATGTCTACAACGCACATCACCAGCTCTGGGACTTAACTTTGGTGTCATGGTGCTTCGCTGAACACACAATGCTCACTTTCTTCCTCTTTTTATTCCCTCTTTCCCTTACCCCTTGTGTAGGGTAGTAAACCGGACGTTCGTCTGGTTCACCTCCCTGCCTTTCCTTTCTTCGCTTTCTTTCCCTCTCTCTCTCTCGAATGGGCCTCTCGCCAACTTGGATCCCTGAGTGTGTGCCACTGAGTGTACAACCAAACGAGGGAAGAATATTCAGAGTTCGCAGGGCGCCGGCGTTCCACGCTTTTGGTCTCGGAGGCTAAGCGCGCATTTCTCGACTGTGCTACTAAAGGGCGAAGCGCGTCCTGAAAGAAGCGCGATAGAAAAACCCGCTTGCCAAGTGGCACGTTTCTCAGCGTTGGCGCACACCGGTGCGCTATGCGTTTCAGTGGTCACGCGCAGGCTTCGCGATGAAGGCGCTAGATTGTGCAAAGTGTTCCAACGGAGTACCAAAAAAAAAAATAAATAAACCCGCTGTGGTACACGCCTCATACATAATTCGTTTAGGCAGTGTCAATACGTTGTGCCGCTATATTAATTAGATTATAAACTCATTACCACCAAAAGTTATCGTCACGTGTATTCCGGCACCTTTTCCTTATCGTCCCTTTTATTGTTCGTGCGTGTGGTAGATTTCTGGTACCATTAGTATTCTTTAGGTGCTTCAAGCACTTGCCGTGGACTCACTTTGTACCTTCTTATCTATCTATCTATCTATCTATCTATTTATCAATATATCTATCTATCTATATATCTGTCTGTGTCTTTCTGTCTGCCTTGTCTTGTTGTGTCTATCTGTCTACGTCTGTAGTAGTTTTCCGGACAACTTGGGTCACCGGGTGCTTCCAATGGTCGAATGGGTAGCGCATCGGGCACGTGGGCAGAGGGAACAGGAGAACTTAGGTCACTGGCTATGTAGAACTGTGTACCTATGCATCAACCAACCGCTTATGCCGACAGGGACCAGTAGGGTAGCAGCACTGGGCATGTGGCAGTGGGTATGTGCCGCTATTCAATGAACCTATTTGATGCCAACTTGAACGACCGAGTATGCGCCACACAGTCTGTGCTGCTCTTAGAAGAACCGTTTTGGGGCTAACTTGGGCGATCGGGTGAGTGCCAGTAGGTGTATGGCGCTCTTCAATGGACCTCTTCGACGTTAACTTGGGTAATTAGATATGTACCAATGGGTATTAGCAGCTCTAGAGTAACAAAAGTGATCGTTTCAATTGTTCCCGATGCTCGGCGTATTCAAACTCTAAGCGCGAACTTCACCGTGGCGTCACCAGATCGCGCAGCGTGTGCTGCCAGAAGCGGGAGAGAAGAGCCCGGCTGCGTACAGTTTTTGGTCTGGGAAGTGCACGTCGCAACGGTCCTTGAATGCTAATCGCATTAACGTCGACATTCATTGGTTGATGGGTTCTGTCGGATTGCAGCGTGATCGCGTTCAGGGCCCCGTGGCGCAGAAAATTCGTCATGGGCGCGGGCGCGTCAGCGTCGTTAGTGAAAATAATCATCACGAAACACCCCAACTGCGTAGCCATGTGGCAAGGTTTTAGTGAACAATTGTGAATTTCTGAAAGTAAAATCCACCAAAAAGATCGTAAAGTAGGACTTAATCACAACGCACAGACGTGATAGCGTCGGATTGTAATTTGAAGATACGAGAAAACATAATTCTCTTACGCCGAAACTCAAACACAAACTCCTTTTCCAGCATTTCTACCATTCATTCAGCGGCGCGCGCGCTTGCTTCCTTGAAACACCACCCTCACGATGGCGCTCACCTCCTCGGCAGCCGCACTCGGGCTCAAAGTTGCACAAAAAGACGCAGTTGCCGGGAAGCCTGATAAAGCAACCTGGGATCTTTTAATGCTATCGCGTTCCGCTCTTAAAGGCGGAGCTTAAGCGTCCGCCATTTTTTCATTATTTTTATATGCATACAGTACCTTGATGTCCGTAAACATGGCAGGCTGGGAAATACCGTTAAAAAGGACAATCGACAGAGATAGGCCCAATTTATGTTCTCGACAAGCTTAGACTATATAATGCCGGTCGCTTACTTTGTCGGGTGCATCTCCGTCGAGGTCTGGTAGCTTGGCTAACACGCTGCTCAGTTCCTGCTTCAACCTGCAGAAACGAATGAGTAGAATGAGCCAATCTAGCACCGACCGACAAGGTTGCAATATTTACCCTCGAGCCATTACGCATTACAGTAAACATCTGCCTACCATGTCCCAAAGTTGCTTTCTCTCTCTCTCTCTCTCTCTCTCTCTATATATATATATATATATATATATATGTATATATATATATACACGCGATCATTTCCCAATTTTCCGCAATATATAAAAATAGCACGTCATCATCATCATCAGCCTATATTTATGTCCACTGCAGGACGAAGGCCTCTCCCTGCGATCTCCAATTACCCCGGTCTTGCGCTACCGCATTCCAACTCGCGCCAAAATCGCACGAGTCAGGTAACACTCCCGGTATTTGCACTTCGATTATTCAGAGAGGCAGACATTACTTGCACGACAAATTGCATCTTGCATCACGTATTCAAATATTTAATGAAAACCCACTAATCATCTTTTCGAATAATTACTTTACGGGATTTGTTGTAATTAACAAATTGTACCTGGTGACGTTGCAAGGCGTATACACTTGAATTGAATTTTCAGAGTGACGGCAGTTTGGAGATATGTGCCTTCAAGCTTGCCGTAAATACGCGCTGCTGTTCTATTTACTTTTTTAACAAACGCTCTTCTATGCATCGAACAACAGAAGAAACTGGAACGCCCATGCATTTCGTTCCACTTGGGAAATAATACCTCGAAACAGCCTGGTGTCATCCTGGAAATTCAGTTCAAGCCCATACGTCTTGCAAGCTCACCGGCTAAAATTCAATAATTGCTATATTTGCCGTAAAGAAATTAATGAAGTTAAGTAGTGACTTTTTGTAATTAGGTCCATATGTGTTTCGATTTCTCGCGCTGGTAAAATCAGCCGATTCAAATAATAAAACTCAAGGAGAAGAGTTATGCTATCGGCCACAGGCGATTTTTAAATTCCATAAAACTTTAAAATGATCACCCTCTATATACGGAGATACTTTTTTTCACGCTTTGTTTCGAACGTGGGATAGCCTGAGCGATGTTACAAGGTGAACGAACAAATATTTCATTCCAGTGATATCGACCGCCGAAATATTGGTGATCAGGGTTTACAAATGTGCGGGTGTTAATATATGCGCTTGGGCGTTGGTTGTATTATTTGCGAACGCTGCTTCAAATATCTCCCCACGCACAACAAGTAACATTTATTTATTAACGTGAAAGCATTATATGCCCCATTGCGCGAAAATCCATCGGCATGACCGAAAGATGGTACTGAAAGTGGCCGACGGCGCGAACAGTAAAAACACGTCAAAAAAAGCTCCGGTGAAGGTCAAATACTTCAGGGAGGTTCTTGTAACCAAAGTAAATTAATGGCTTCGAAATGAAACATTGGTATATTTCAGTCTGGGTGGGTATCGAACCTGGCACTCCGGGATGCGAGACGAGAACGCTTCCCGGACGTCGTGGTGGCTTATTTTTTTTCTTTATTGCCTCGTATGTCACAGATCTGACGAGCGCAGAAGAACATGCTAACAGGATCTTATATCGGTGAACCGTCAGCTGTTTGCTGACTACATGTAATCAGTATTTCGGCATATGCAACAAAAGTTCCAATCTAGGAACCCAATCCGGTACAAACGTCTGCACCTTCTGCACTTCGACAAAATGGGACACAGATTCACAAAAATGTTCGCGAACGGGTCGCACATCAATATCTGCATTGTGTGCAGCCGTCCGCGTTCGCCATATGCTGTGTAGGCCCAGGAGCATGACAAGATCAAAAGGCACGCTATCATCGTTTTCAACCGAGAGATAACGGATTCCATGCGGATTTAATGGCAACTCTTTTTTCAGAGTCCTCTGTAAGATGTCCCAGAAGAACACCCCGCTCCAGCAATCTAAAAACACGTGTTCAATGGTCTCTGGTTTTTTGCATAATAAACAGTTAGTACCCCATGGAACAAATAAACCCCTGTCTTCTAACCACGTTTTAACGGGTAAGGTTCCCGTGTGCAGCTTAAAAAAAAGGTTTTAACCCCTGGCGCAACAAGCATTCTTTTAACGCGTTTCAAGACATCTTTTTCTGGGCCTACACAGTATAATTCACGGTACAATGGCACTGGAAATAACACATCAACGAGGTCTTTATACAGTTTCTTACGTGACACCTCGGTCAAGTATTGCAAAGAAAAGCGTACCGATAAGCGGACGTCGTGGTGGCTCCACGGTTGTGGCTGACAAAATGTGGGACTAGTGAGTGCATTCGTGAGCGCATTCATAACGCTCCGTTGTTATTTCAAGTGCAACGCTGTCGAAGCTACGCAAGAAGTACGGTCACCAAAATTTATCACCCTGGCGTGCCGTCTATTGTTCGCTGCGCGCCAGCGGCATTCGCTCGGGAGAGCATGCTCGTGAGGCTGCCGCGACGGGCTGCCAATAAAGAAACAACGAAAAGCGAATTGATTTAAAACGCCGTGTTATCAGCCATGTGAGTAAATGGTTTCCTTGTTTCTAAGGGTAAATTCTATTTTTCATTCAGATCTGTGCTTATACAAAAAAAACTGATCAAAAATAGGTCGAAAAACACCGAACTGTTTCTGAGTGAACGCAGCCACTGCGAAAAGCATTTCTAGCCTCCACTACGTTGCACCTGGTGTATGAAACGGAGCATTGAAAAAGTACGATGGTTTCCCATTCCCACAGGTAAGC
Source organism: Dermacentor silvarum (assembly GCF_013339745.2). NCBI lineage: Eukaryota > Metazoa > Arthropoda > Arachnida > Ixodida > Ixodidae > Dermacentor > Dermacentor silvarum. The sequence continues at coordinate 107,026,619 of NC_051160.1, read as the reverse complement.
AGTCTCAAGTGTATCCGCCGAATTTCGTCGCACGTGTTTTGACGGTGATGACCGTGAAACAAAAAAAAAAAATAGAAAAAAAAAGAAAACAGCGCTTTAGCCATTTTTTACTATTTTTGGTCGAGAAAAAGACGTCTGCGCAGTTGTATTTTCCACGCTTTACTTAAATATCAGCTGCGCGAGGGTTGATTCTCCGAAGTTCTCTCTTTACTCAAATGCTCTCAATGGTTATTCTCGACCAACTAACTCAACCTATAGCCGGAAAGCAAACTGAGTCTATAAAGTAAATATCCAGCAAACAGAAAGATCTGGACGAATACCCCGAAGGCCGGCATAAAAAGGTTCTCGTTCGCCAAATTTGGACAATTCCGACAAATACGTTGTGTCAAGCTAGCCTAAAAAATATCCCGTTCTGTCTCAGGTTACGACTGGACGTTTTTAAGGCCTCAAAATAAAGAAAAAAACACTGTCAGCCCTTCCACTACTGTGGAGATGGAATACCAGCGAAGCTCTACTGTGGTGAAAATTATGTATTTTCAATTATGACTATTAAAATGTGATGGTGTAGTTGGTTTGGTTATTTGAACTATTGAAGAATTATATATATATATATATATATATATATATATATATATGGTCCCGTGTGTTTCACTTATTTACAGACCACAGGTACCATGGCCGTTACCGTACACCGCCATAGGGTGCACGGCAAAGGTTGGCACGTTCTTCATACACACGTCACTAACGCTGCGCGCGTTCGGTGCGAACGTGGGTAAACCTCCGCCGCTGTCGACAAACAGTTGTGCGCGTTGTTTGTATGGCCGCACACAACCGCTGTCAAAACGCTGGCGTAAGCAAGCCCGCCAGCAGCAGCTTGGGGTCCATCGCAAGTTCATGGGGTCCATCGCTTCAGCGGAAACTGAGGGGCGAAAGCACAGCGCATACAAAGGCTGGAGCTGTATTTCAGATCGCTCTCAAGATAGGGTGCGCGCGACCGCCCGGTGCCGCGCAAAGTATAGACGTTTTCACGAGGGCGCTCCCGACGGTCTGGCGTGGAGAGTATGTGTCAGTGTTGCCTGTTCGGTCTGGACTGTGAGCTTGCCTTGCGCTTGCATTGCGGAGTGGTAGCTTTCCTTCGATGTTTTCGTTTATTTTTGTCACGAACGACTTACGCTCGTAAATAATGGCATATATACTCATCAAAAGGCTACAGGCCAGCACTGTGCAGTTTATGGGTGCACAAACAACCAGCGGGAAATAACGATTTTAGGGACTAAGTGTGTCCACAACACAGCTCTCCGCGAGACCACTGCCGCGACGTGGTTTGTTCACGCTTCTCCGGTTTCCTGCATCACCTGAGGACTTGGCATTTCAGTCTAATGTGAACCAATGCACACATCAGTAAAATAACGCATTTTGGTAAACTCTTTTCGGCACATTTCCCAACAGGTTGCGAGAATTGTCAGCTCTTCGATGCAATATTTTCTCGTATGTAGTAGCAGAGGCTACATTTGTTATTCTTTCAAACACGACTTCATTCCAGTGCCTAATACGGGGGTCACACGGCGCACTTTTTATCGTGATCAAGCCCGATCTGGATCGAATTTCTTGGTCGCGATTGGCTTCTTTGCTCAATCTGTGGAAGGGAGCCAACCGCGGTCGAACGTCTCGATCACTATCAAAAGTGGCCGTGTGACACCGGTATAAGACAAATTGGAGCACTCTGCGAGAGAACTAGTCGGTAAATACACTTCGCAACGATCTTGAAAAATCGTGTCCTATGGAAGATGTATGCAGACCCTGTGTCCACCAAAACATTGTTTCTGCGTTCACACGCACCCTACGCGTCCCTGCCCATAAAGGTAATTAACTTCAACAGTGTGGTGCTGCATCGAGCTCACCCATCTTTGAGCGTTGTCTATGTGCTTGGGCAGCAAGAGAATGCAAAAACGAACATGTCAACCTCATCAGTGCGGCCTAGCACCAGTGTTCAGGAACCGTAATGCGCTAACTGTGCGGGGCGTAGAAATGCGCTAAATGAGCCCGCGCAAGTAAGAACGTAAAAAAAACGGTATTCGCATGGGGTACGCGGACAATAGCGTCATGCTTGCAAGAATAACAGTAACGAAAAAAAATTCGCACAGTCGATCAAGTGAAATACTTACGTGCGTGCAGAGACTGCTTCGCTGACCAGTAAGCGCTTTTCACTCACGGTCAGTAGTGGTTTACAGACATATGTATAAGTATTTATTCGACAATTGTTAAGATTCGACATTACTTTATTATGAACATAGCACAGTGAGACGGTGTGAGGGAAACAAGAGAAAGAGCAGAGATGGCCCTAACGCTGCAATATTATTGGCTTATTTCGCTTCAGAGATAGCGCACACGAACAATTCTAGCCGTACGCGATATCTTCAATACAAACTTCACGCACGATCTACGTTAAGGTTCACCGTGAGCGAAGCTTCTTCCAAATTCAGACATTCGAAAGAAAAGCCATCCCAGGTAAACAAACGTAAAATATATGTAAACAAATATATCTTTATAACAAGTCCTGTTATAATCCCTATTGGGATTGACAGTATGTATAAATAATAAATACTAAAAATAAAAATCTAGCACCTGGGCTGTATCAGTCGCGCTGGAATCTGTGATCACTGCCGCGCGTCGGTTCGCTGCATGTACCGCGCTGCTCGATCGCCACGCTTTATGCTTTGACATTTGGTTATAAGCACCCTGCACCGCACCAGATCTAATAAATTTTGCATGATTGAGCTGTTCAGTTGCGTCGGAAGCGTATGGAGTAACCACCGCATATCTATCTACCAACCACTGACACGCGTCGTCGGGCCGCCGGCGCCTGGTTCTATAAGCATTGCCCGACAGCTACGTACGCGCCTGCTTTCGGTAAATGAGGTAACCCTCAATCGCGAAACGTAATGGTGATCAGATTCAATCGACGATACGGTCACATGTGCCCAGCAATAACAATGAAATATACCGCTGATTAGCACGCCAGGTCTCCACCAAGCAGACGCGGCTGCCGCCGCTACCGACGAAGAAACACCACATCCACTGGCTGGGCTTGCTGTTGCCATGGCACACTATACTGAGCGCTCACGCGAGCACGTGAAACATGTAACAAGTCGAGCGGCACAAGACAAGCGAAGCGGAAGAAAACAATCGAAATAATGCGCGGCGAAGATCACACAACCGAAGTGCGGCCGGCCTGCTCTCGCAAGGCGCACAGTCCAAAATGGCGGCGACGCTAGACGTCGCTCGTGTCGGCCAATGGCGCTGCTCAAACGTCGGTTTGTGAAAAGGTCTATAAGCTGCTCGCAAAGCAGAAGCTGCAACCCCTCCCTCTCGCGCTGCCTTCCCGCTGTACTCCTTTCGCGTGGGAGATTGAGTCGCCAGTTCCCCTTGCGCCCGGTCGCAAGATACGCATTTGGTGCCGCACCCAAACGGCACCTCTCCCCCCTCCCTCCCGTTGCCCCACGGCCTTTCGCGCGACGGAAGTACGCGCGTTTGCTCTGCGCCATGCGTTCGCTCCCAGTTAAAGCGCGCGTCCCTCGCGCGCTTTTACTCGCTCGTACAGCATACGGGCAATGAGAGTTATTTTTCTACATCTGGACGCGACCATCGAAGGGTGAGCCCTTAACAGCATCGCTGTAAAATATTTATGGTACACTGCCGAAAATATGTCAGAACACACATGTGGCATGATATATTCATGTCACGTGAGGACTGTCATCGTAATTGCAAAGATCGTTTTATAACAGATACTGGTCTCCTATTCATTATCATCATCATCAGACTATAATTATATCCACTGCAGGATGAAGGCCTCTCTCAGCTATTTCCAATTACACCTGTATTGCGCTATCTAATTCTATCATGCGCCTGCAAATCTCCTAAATTTATCACCTCTCCTATTTTTGGCATCCTTGACTGCACTTTCCTTCTATTGGACACTTAACGTTAGGCCTAACATTTTTCGTTCCATCGCTCTATGTGCGGTCCTTAACTTGTTCTCGAGCTTCTTTGTTAACCTCCAAGTTTCTGCCCCATATGTTAGAACCGGTAGAATGCATTGATTGTACACTTTTCTTTTCAACGACAGTGGTAAGCTCCCAGCCAGGAATTGGCGATGCCTGCCATAACCACTCCAAACCCAATTTTAATCTTCTGTAAGTTTTCTTTTAATGATCAGGATCCCCCGTAAGTAATCTTCCTAGATAGACACTCATTTACACACTCTAGAGGCTGACTGGCGATACCGAATTCTTGTTCTCTTGTCAGGCTATTGAACATTATCTTTGTCTTCTGCATATTAATCTTCAACCCCACTTTTATACTTTCTCGGTTAAAGTCCTCAATCATTTGTTGTAATTCGTCCCCATTGTTGCTGAATAGGACAATGTGATCAGCAAACCGAAGTTTGCTGGGATATTCGCTGTTGATTCTCACTCCTAAGCCTTCCCAGCCTAAGAGCTTGAATACTTCTTCTAAGCATGCAGTGAATAGCAGTGGAGAGATTGTGTCTCCTTTCATGACCCCTTTCTTGATAGGCAACTTTCTACTTTTCTTGTGGAGAATCAAGGTAGCTGTGAAACCTTGCGCGATTTTTGCCAAGATAATCACATATGCCTCCTGTACACATTGATTTCGTAATGCCTCTATTGGTCATTCAATGATCTCCTATTGGTTATTCAATAATTTATAAATATAGCTAAAATACTTCTAAGAGGTAGATGCGCTCGTTATTACTACGTAGTAGGCATTCTAGCACAATAAATAATAATAAATCACAACAGTGATACAAGCCAACACGCTGTACTTCTCCAGCCTGGCTTTGCGTCTGTAAGGTTGCATTCAATCTGGTGTTTGACAATGGTCACATGACCGACTGGACACCGCCGAATGACTAATGACAGGCAAGTGCTGCCTAGCCTAAACAAAATTGTCAGGTGATTGAGGCCGTTCACGCCCGTTCGCATCGCAATCGGCACATAAAATAGGCACTGCTATATGCAGACGTCCTGCCACTGCACTGCTCATGGGTTCACCATGTTTGCGACTGCAGTCGTGTGACTTAAAAATTCATCAATGACCGCAACAGTCGCTTTCCGACTAAGGCGACCATTTGCGACTACTTATGACCTGCCACTGCGAACAACTTCGTCGCGCGAACTCGGCGAGTCACTGGTTGAATGAACCTTTGTAAAGGACAATGTCTTGCGTTACTCTTCCTGCAAAGGTGACTTATGATGTTTTTTTGTGGTTAGTCGACTGCTATCTTTACATTCGGCGCTATGATTAAGATCAATCTCTTGTGGTCACTTGTCCGAATATTCAAAATTTGCCTCTTTATGTAGTGAAATTGCGGATGAAAATGTTAGAAGAAATGGAATGGTACATCATCTGCTGTGTCAGCAAATAAACGGTGCAGACCACATCAATTTGGAACATGTCAAATAAGTACGTGTCACGAAGGAATGAGAACAAGCACTCATCTTCGAATAATTTCAGATTAGCTGTAGCGGTTTACTAGTGCGCAGCCCACGAGCAACCAATGCATACAGGTCCTGAAGGTGCACCTGAAGAGGTGATATGAGGTGCAACTATTTGAATCCGACGATGTAAAAAGGCTGAAGTTTGGGACATTTCGTGTACATTGATAGCGAGAAACTGCGCAAAATGAACACGGAAGGAATCACGTTAACATTTATACACATAATTTGCAAGAACACCAATAAGAAAATATACGAATGCCACGCACTGTGGGAAGCGATATAAGCCAAGCTTTGCATGCTGGTTGACTTGAATGACGATCATTATTGTTCTGCTTGTTGGTTCCTGTCGTGGTTCTTGCCACGCTCGCTCCTCATCTTCCATTGTAGTGGGGAAGAGGGTCAAGAACTATTGAGAGAGGACGACGAGGTCCGGCAGCCCGGAGAGCGCGAGACAGCGACCGACGCTCTTGGGCCAACGCTGTTGTTACGTAGCCCCTGCTTGTAAATAAACCCCCTTACAGTTTGCTGGAAAGGTGCTGGGTAGTCTCCTAGTCTCCCAACCTGGAACTACGAAGCCGTACCCTGCCTCCAGCGCCAGCGATGGCTGAAGAAACCACCACCCAAGGCCCCTCTCAGACTCAACCCACCGTCTGTCCCGCCGTGGTGCCTTAGCGTCACCCGCCGATATTCAGCGGGACTGACGACCAAGACGTCGAGGACTGGTTGGCCACTTATCAGAGGGTGAGCGCAGTCAACAAATGGGACGATGTGACTAGGCTGACCAATGTCATATTTTACTTGACTGGCATCGCCAGTCTCTGGTTCCGCAATCACGAAGCGGAGATTCATAACTGGGCCTCGTTCAAGACTACATTTTCAGAAATCTTCGGCCGCCCCGCGGTACGCAAGCTCCGCGCAGAACAGCGACTTCGTGAACGCGCTCAACAACCCGGTGAGAACTTCACTAGCTATATTGAAGACGTCGTCGACTTGTGTAAGCTTATCAACCTGTCGATGCACGAGTCGGATAAGATCAAGCAAATCCTGAAAGAAATAGCCGATGACGCATTTCAAATGTTATTGGCCAAGTACCCACAAACCGTCGTAGATGTTGTCAGCTTGTGCCAGAGTTTCGACGAATTGCGCAAGCAACGCGCCCAAACTCGATGCCCTCTGGAACAGAATGACTCGATCGCAGCCTTCACTCTGGGTGACCAGAATGCACTGTTGATTCAGATCAAGCAGTTCGTGCGTGAGGAGGTCGCCAGACAACTCTCTATTTTGTCGAGCACGCCCGAGCCAGCACAGGCTCCAGTCATCTGGCCCCAGTCACACGCCAAGTTATCCAGTTAGCCAAGTTATATTGACACTTTGCCTTTCGCTCGTCCGCCACCTCCGGAGTCTGCGCCCTTTGATGCGTCGCTGCCGGGTCGCATCGTCAGCCAACCTATTCTTCCGCGCCGGCACCCGTTCGACCACCACCTGTTCCGTTCAGCCGATCAGTCCCCACGTTTTCAAATCCATGGCGCACTGCGGACAATCGCCCTGTAAGCTATTCTTGCGGCAATGCAGGACATGTGGAACGCTTCTGCCTCCGTCGCCCTCCTGTTCAAATAGACGCCATGCCACCGTCTGCGTACAATCCTAGACGCTTTGATGGCACAGCGCCGCTGCAACAATCTTCTTCGCCCGAGCGCCTGTCCGAGCGCCTGCCGTCCGCTACCCACCGATCGCCATCCCCTCGACGTCGCTCTCTGTCACCTATGCGCCGTCGGCCCTGCCCTTCTGACGCGGAAAACTAGATGCCGCAGTTCCCGAGGCACGAACTGCGTCATCGTCGATGAATTCAAGTCCTCGCACTTCTCCGGCCAACCTCATCGACGTTTTTGTGGGTGGCTTTCATACCCTTGCGCTTGTGGATACTGGTGCTGCAGTTTCAGTGATGGACATGAAACTTTGCCGATTGCTTAGGAAGGTTACGATGACATCAAAGGGATGGCCCTCCGTACCGCCAGCGCCGACCATATTGAGCCATAAGCCGCCTGCACAGCCCGCGTCGTCATTCAAGGTGTTGTGTATTCCATTGAGTTTCTTGTGTTACCGGCCTGTTCGCATGATGTCATCCTCGGATGGAATTTTCTCTCTCGCCATCATGCCGTTATTGACTGTGCTCGTGCCGAGGTGGCGTTCTCTTCGTTGTGTTCCGCGTCGTCTGCCCCTACGTTGGAGAAGTTGTTTGTCGCCGATGATACGAACATCCCACCCACTAGTGCAGCCCTTGTCCCCGTGTCCTGTGCCGCCGTTGCTGACTCCACATTTCTATTTACCCGCTCCGAGACCGTTAAGCGCCGCAGGAATCTGACATTGCCATTTGCCGTTCTCGACATACCCAACGGCGCTACATCGTTGTTTGGTATGAATCCGTTGAAATTTCCCTCAACCTTACTCCGTGGAGAGTGTATAGGCACAATTCAGCCATTCGATGTATCCTCCATCTTCTGCCTTGACGACGCGGACGACTTTCAACTTAGTGACCTGACACCTTCTGCTGGTACGCCTGATCGCCCACCGTTAAGCATATTTGGCTCCGCCATCAACGAGGAACTTAAAGAGGTGCACCGCGAGAAACTTCTTGCACTTCTACATCAGTTTTGTGGCTCGTTTGATTGCCAGCAGCAGTCATTAGGCCGCACGCACACTGTTCTCTATTCGATTGACACCGGCTCACAACCGCCTCTCCGACAGCGCCCTTACCGCGTATCCCCTGCTGAGCGGCGTGTGATATCCGAACAATTCGACGACATGCTTCAGCGCGGCATCATTCAGCCGTCCTGCAGTCCTTGGTCGTCGCCTGTTGTTCTCATCAAGAAAAAGGACGGCTCGATACGCTTCTGCGTCGATTACTGCCGATTAAAGAAAGTTACGCGCAAAGATGTGTATACTCATTATTACGTCTCTCTTCTTACGGATGATGGACAGTGTCTTGCGTGGGTTAAAGTGGAAGACGTGCCTGTGCTATCTGGATGACGTCGTTGTTTTCTCCCCTGATTTCGATAGCCACCTGCATCGTCTTTGCGAAGTATTGAGCTGCTTGACGCGCGCAGGACTTCAGCTTAACATCAAGAAGTGCCGATTCGGAGCTCGCAAACTCACCATCCTGGGCCACGTAGTCTCGAAGGACGGCGTTCTTCCCGATCCGCAGAAACTTCGTGCTGTTGCTGAATTCCGGAAGCCTACTACCGTGAAAGCGCTTCGCTGCTTCCTTGGTCTCTGTTCATACTTTCGACGCTTTGTGAAGAACTTCGCTTCTATTATAGCACCACTAACGAAGCTGCTCACCGGCGATAGCTCTCTGTCTGGTTGGTCGACGGCATGTGATGAGGCTTTCGCAACATTACGTCATCTCTTGACTTTACCGCCCATTTTACGTCACTTCGACCCTACCGCTCCAACCGAGGTACACACGGATGCTAGTGGGATCGTACTTGGCGCTGTACTTGCCCAACGAAAGCCGGGCTTCGCTGAGTACGTAGTTGCATATGCTAGCCGTGCCCTCACGAAGGCACAGGGCAAGTACTCGGTTACCGAAGAGGAATGTTTGGCCATTGCTTGGGCGTTGCAGAAAATTCGCCCTTACTTGTACGACCATTCGTTTGATGTCGTCACCGATCACCGTTCGCTCTGTTGGTTGGCTTCATTAAACGATCCTTCGGGTCAACTTGGGCGCTGGGCGCTACGTTTACAAGAATTTGATATTCACGTTCTTTACCGCTCCGGACGCAAGCACACCCACGCCGATGCACTTTCCGCTTGCCGGTGTCTTCTGACGTTGCACCTGTTTCCCTTTCGGCAACTTCCTTCGCCACCATCAATATCACTGACATGCCTTCCCAATAGCGCTAGGATCCCTGGATTGTCTCGCTGATCGACGTTCTAGCTGCGCCTTCGACGACACCTGCCCGACGGCTCTCTCGTGCCCTTCGTCGACAGGTAGCTCATTATACGCTCCGGGACTCAATGCTGTACCGCCGTAGCTATCAGCCAGATGGTCGAAAATGGCTTCTTGTTGTACCTCACCATGTACGCTCCGATCTGTGCACGCACTTTCACGCCGACCCACAAAACGCGCACGTTGGCGTTTTGAAAATCTATGATAGACTTCGCCAGCCATTCTACTGGCGGGGAATATACACATACATCCGCAAGCACATCCGCTCCTGCATTGAGTGCAAACGCCGGAAGAAAACTTGTCACACGCCCGGCCCATTACAACCTTTGCCCTGCCCCGCTCGCCCGTTTGATAGAATCGGCATAGACCTGTACGGGCCCCTTCCTTCCACCCCTGCGGGCAATCGGTGGATTATTGTGGCCGTCGACCATCTCACTCGTTATGTGGAAACCGCTGCTCTTCCAACAGCTTCAGCTGGTGATGTTGCCTTCTTCATCTTGCGCAGCTTCGTTCTGCGCCACGGCGCGCCGCGCGAGCTGCTGAGCGACCGAGGACGTGTGTTCCTTTCGAAAGTCGTCCACGAGCTTCTGAGTGCGTGCAATACTATTCATCGCACCACTACAAGCTGTCATCCACAGACTAATGGTTTGACGGAGCACTTTAACCGGACACTTCCTGATATGCTCTCCATGTACATAGCCTCGGACCATTCTAATTGGGATTTGATGCTTCCTTTTGTGACATATACCTACAATACAGCCACGCAAGCCACCACTGAATTTTTCCTTTTCTTTCTCCTATACGGACGTGAGCCCTCTTCCACACTGGATACCATACTACCGTACCGCCCGGATGCGTCCGAATACCACCCAGCCTCAGAACTCGCTCAATGTGCCAAAGAGTGCCGCCAACTCTTCCGTGGCACAAGGACTTCAAAAAGAACACTGTGACCCGGCTAAACCTGCCCCTAGCTTCCCTGTTGGCTCGTTCGTGTGGCTTTCAATTCCATGCCAGACCCCCGGTCTCTCCCGCAAATTTGCTGCGAAATATCATGGTCCCTACCGGATTGTACAATGCCAGTCGCAGGTGAACTATGTCGTCGAGCCTGTGACACCTCCCACCGACAGACGCTGCCGCGGTCGTGAAACAGTCCACGTGAGCGGCTTAAAGCCCTAATACGACCCTCTTGTGCTTGCAGCGCCTTGAGTCGCCAGGATGGCTCCACTTCACCGCCGGGGCCAATGTAGTGGGGAAGAGGGTCAAGAACTATTGAGAGAGGACGACGAGGTCCGGCAGCCCGGAGAGCGCGAGACAGCGACCGACGCTCTTGTGCCAACGCTGTTGTTACGTAGCCCCTGCTTGTAAATAAACCCCCTTACACCATGGCCGTCACGCGTTGTTCTGCTTATCACTTCTAGTCGTAGTGCTCACGACGCTTGTTGTCTTCTATGGCCGCCACTCGTCGTTGCTTTTCCTGACGCTTTCGAGCCAACATACATTCGCGGTCTGCACCACGTTTCCCTGCGTAGCGCAAGGGGGGCTGAACGGGCGTGTTGGTAAAGGTGCATTTTTGGATAGCAGCGCGACGATCTACCTGGAAACGAGAGAGAAGACAAAGGATCAGCGCTCTTTCCTATCCCTTCTCTCTCGTTTCCATGTACATCGTCACGCTGCTAACCGAAAATGCTGCGTAGCGAACGCGCTCCTCGAAATTGAGTGCACACTTTGGAGCCATTTTGTCGGTGCGTGATTGCGTTCTCCTTCTGCATAAGTGACCTGCACGCTTCTGAGACGTCAGCTCCAAGTGCTCTCTTCAGGCTACGGACGATTGTAATGTTTAACACTATCTCGGCCCAGCACGCGACCTCAATACCCCAGCAGCTGCACTTTTGTCGCTTAGTAAAGCAAGCACACCACGTGCCATACACACAAATGGTGAAACGCTGCCGCAGCGGCAGCGGCTGGGATGCGCGGCGGCGAGCGCCCCCTGACAGAGTTGAAAAAAACTCGGCGGTGCGCTGGAGCAAGGCCACAACAGCAGCAGCAGCGCCCAGAAAACAGGGAGAAGATGCAAAGAAAGTTTCGCTTTAAATAAGGAATGAAAACAGATAGCAGCCCTAAAATTAACCGCATCAACACACCTCCAGAGCAAAGACGTATCACCTAACGCAATAAGTTTTGATCCACTGATACGCCTTTTCTGAGCAAGTGTGTTGATAGTTGTTAATTGTAGGGATGTCGTTGGTTTGTTTTTTGTCTGTTTTTTACAGCCAAGCTGTTTACGGCTAGCTCCCCGAAGAACGTGTCCGCGTGTAGAAAAAAAATCATCAGCAGCATTGGCTCGAGCTTTGTCATCGTTTTGGGTGTACGGCCCCTCCTCCCTACCGGCCGGCTGAGACCCAGCTGTCTCTCTTCTCTTGCGCCAGTCAGCCTTTTTTTATGCCGCGTTCTCCCTGAGTACAGTTGGGCCCGGCTGCGAGGCTAGCGCGCCAAGCCTTTTTGAAGCTGCGCCCGACTAGAGTTGAGCCCTGCTGGGAGGCTAGCGAAGGCAGACTAGAGCACTGCACGGGCCGATTTTTTCGGCCCGGGCCCGTTTTTATGTTGGCCGGCCCGCCCGAGTCCGATCAAAACTTTTATGGCGAGACCCGGGCCCGGCACGGGCCCGGAAATAATCTACGTTACCCGCCCGGCCCGGCCCGCCACCCCTTTACCTTAGGCCCGAGCCCAGTCCGAACCAGGTCCGAGACCGAAAAATAATGTTTTTCAGAGTTCAGACACCCGAGAATAACTCGCTGCACGTTACATGCACACCACCAGAAAGCCCGAACCCGGCCCGGGCCCGAGTCAAAAAGCACACGCCGTGCCCGAGCCCGGCCCGAGCCCGTGAAAAAACTGTGCTACCCGGTCCCGGCCCAGCCCACGGGCTGGGCCGGGCTCGGGCTTTCGGGTAAGGCAGAGCCCGTGAAGTGCTCTAAGCCAGACCTGCGGCACTGTATCTTTTCGTCCCTCCGCCTCGGGTGCTCCGCGTGCGTCTATTGACAGGGCTGCTGATGAACGGAATGAAGGCGAGGAGGGCGCGCCGCGGCGGCCAGATGGCGTGGGAGAAATAGGCGGCTTGTGTTCCCTCTCTCCGATTGCAGCGCATGCGCGCAGCCCTGCCGGCTTCGGCCGCCTGAGCCGCAGGCTCTCTCCGGGCTCCCGCCTGTCTACAAAAAAAGTAGGCCAACGGAGGAGTGGGATGTGAGAGGAGTTTGCGTCAGCTTGAGATGTATATACGGAGCTATGGGGGGGGGGGGGTATTCTGTAAGAGTCCACCTAGTGGACTGTCCACTTTGGCTGTATCGTTTGGCTCCAGCAGTACGAGCGAGAAGGAGCCAGCCCTCCTCGCTCGTGCTGCTGGAGCCAATCGCGACATCCGAAGTGGACTCTTACAGTATACCCCGGTTGGCCAAGGGCTCTCGTCTGGGAACGTAGTACAAAAGCGTGAGGGACGTGCTATGAACGCCGTCGCCCATGCACGCCGACGCGTCCCATCCCCCACAACACGCTAGGAATGTCGTCGCCCGTGGACGCCGAGATTGTTCGTTCAGAGGCTGGCATTGTATAGCCATCGTCTAAGAGTTAAAAAATACCCCACTGTGCTACTATGGAGCCGACACCGAAGCCTCTTTCCCAAGTACGTAGTGAAGGGGTCGGTTTACCATTTTGTTGCCAAATTCAACATCGCAAATCCCCTATGTAGCTAAACATCAACACAGCGAATCCCTCAAGAGCGCCAGCTTCTATGGACTTCCCTCTTCACAGGGTAAAAGGGCTGTGACTGTTTTTCATCGGAATTCTTTATAAAAAGTGCACATAAATTCACGTGATTTCAATAAAGCGTCATTGCGCGTCTGTGCTCGTTCATGTTTTTATACTGTCATTCTTTGTTAATTTGCGATTTTTTCACCATGCATGATTTCTTCAGTAAGAATATTTATGCCCTGGAGTAGTAAGACAAATATCTTAGGTATCATCTGTTCTATTGTAGTAAGTAGCTAATGACTAACTTTGGGAAACCGGGGGCAGGAACAATAAAATCTGGACAGCATTCCACAGTGCTTGACATTTTGAAGGATTGAAATCTTACAGCGCAAATGAATGGAACAATGTTGACCACATACCGTAAAAAGCGGACTATAAGTCGAACCGGAAAGAGGTCGACCCCCCAACTAACCAATTCTAAAAATGAAAAAAATCTTTTTCAATGGTAAAAGTACCGATAGACACCCTTACCTTTAAACAAATGCGACTCAGCCGGTTGCAGAATGGTGACAGTATTTATTTAAATGCTGCTCCGTGCCGTGCTGATAAGGTGCTGACAAACACACGGGTCGATGGTCGCACGATACGAAGCCCACGGCGGCTTCCGCGTACTCAATCGCCTTTTTCTTGAAGGCGACGGTGAATTGCCGTCGGCTTCCGCTCATTTTGAAACAAAATGTGAAAAAGCAGCCTGAATGCGATGGCGAAGGCGGCTGTTTACTTCATCTCCCATTTTTTCAAGACTTCCGTAGTTTTTCCGTCAATGTCCGGTATATAAGACGAGGGTCGACTTTTCGCAATGATTTAAAAAAAAAGGTTCGACCTGTATTCCGGTTTTACGGTAGGCAGAGGAAACCACTCGCACTACCTACGAAGGGTGAAATAGTACCTGTAGTTGAATAGCATGGTGAGTACAGCCACATCTGATAAATTACTGTAAAGTTGAAGAACTAAATTCTGGTTAATTGAGAGTATTTTGTTCAACACACCTTAGTTAAGCTCTGCCCATGCGACAACCAGGTGCAAGCGGTTTCATAGAAGCATAAGCGTTGCGCTTACACAAACATCGAGACATTTTTCCAAAACCGATCATCTAATCATGATCACCCGGTAATCCTAGCAAGTAAACTTGTTAGCTTCAGACCATGACGGGTAATTTTTTGGAGCCTCATTTATAGCGACCAGTCCAAATTTGATTTGAGATAGCATCAAGCGAGGCATCACTTCATGTGAGGCTTCACAAATACCGCTCGCCACGTGGTCGCACAAAATCGTAACGTGGGCGCCAATGCGATAGATTTGTTTTGCTGCTTATCTTGCTTCATCTACGTGTACATTTGTTCGTCCACTGACGACGACGTTATGCAGATGGTAGTTGCTGATATACTAGACGTGGCCGATCACTTTGTGACCTAGGCATCGTCAAACCAACCGTCTTTCCTACTTGGTAACCCTGTTGGAATGGCTGCTTTGGTTTCCGTAGCTACCGATAGGAGCCGACGCAAGGCTATAATACCAGCTATGCTAGCGCCGCCTTGGCGGCAGCTAGCTTCCCCTTCGACAAAGGCAACTCCAAGGTCAATTCACATGGTCGCGAAAGCGAGGCTAAAATACGGCTCCAAGCCAATAAGCAGCGACATCAATTATGGTCGCGCGATTGAAGCGCGACTACATCTCGCGGGGCAAAACAATAGTTGTTGAAAATTATGCATTGAATACACCTCCAATGAAAACATTTGAAAAAGTACATAGAATTCCATTAGGATAGGGAAATGTGAAGTCGCAGGCTGCTTGCTTGCATCCAAGAATATTAATGAATAGGAAACTGTGCCGGCTTTCTCAAGTTTGCTCGTAGCGATGCGTGCCGAGATATGCCGAGATTGCATTACCGTATTTAACACTGGAATGTCGTCAAAGCTCTCTTATGCGTAGCAATAAAAGGAACTGGCTATGTGTATTTAGAGTTAAACACCTTACGAGATTTGATAAGTAACTTTATTTTTGAACTGCCTTCTCAATAAATATTACGTTTTAGCTATGTCTTCAGCACAAGAGAAGAACAACAGGTAGCACGCATTCTCTGTTAGTAAGAATAAAGTGTGCTTTTTCTTGATCATTTCAACGCTAGTAATATTTTATCTTAAGACTGAAATAACACATGTGTGTTGGTACTAATGAGGCATGGATGTGCTATTTTGTTCAAAATCTTGGTGAAACCATTGCTCTGAATTCATGCAGAACTCTCAAGGCTCACCAATTTAATGTGTTCAGTTAGGAATAAGTTCTATAAATATAGATTGGAGCACTCACGTTAGATTGTGACGCGATGTTGTGGCGAATGTTCTACCTTACTGTGTTTCAGTTGCATTGATGTGTGCTCAGTATATGCGATGTCACAGTGATGTTATATGAGCTAGCGCAGTAGAATACTTGGCGCAACAAGCATCGAACGGTAAATGTTTTTTTTTTTCGCCGATAATTTGGCCCCGCGAAATGTAGATGGCGTTGCTGTGCCTACACAAGTCGCCATTGCAGGACGTATGGGCTTCTATGGCACCTTGGCTACTATGCGTACATACCTTGGCAACTCCACATTCATTTTGCTAATATCCAGGCAAGTTAGAATGTGAAGTGTTAGATTTAACAACCCGGAAAAGAAAATTCGATCTCTTCGCTAAATTTTAGTATGCACAGAGCAGCGGTAAGCGCACTTTTTTTATTATTTGACTTTAAGTGAGAAACCTAAAAGCAAGACACTTCCGGACAACGTTCCCCCATGTGTAACAGCTGAGGAACACTGGAAGCGCAGCCATGCATAACAGCAGAGCGCCGTAGTCCTGGTTCCGGGATCAGGCAAAATGCATGCTGCGTGGCCTGCTCGGCTCATGGTATGCAAACTTGCATAAAAGAGTAGTGGCGTAATGTTATTTTCGACGAAAATTTTTACAATGCATCACTCGTTGAAGTCGATGCCACCCACTGCGGCACGTTGCAGTCGACTGCCCTGTACCTACTTTACGTGAATGAATGTAAGATCCAACCTACACTCGCTGTGGCTAGTTTCTATAAGCTTTTTGTGCCCTCAGAACAGAACCTCGCCGTTATCTCGACTTCTGAATTTTGTGTCAGTACTCCTTTACCCTCCTCACTACTGAAACAAAAATGTAGGCAAGCCCGTAGGAAAGTTTTTAAGCTTATTTCCCACTGTTTCAGGTGCACAAAGAAGAAAAAAACGATTATATACATAACAAACTTTATGAAGAAAAAAAGCCATGTCGAAAAATCGGCGCACCAGATACGAAAACGTAGAATGAGATGTTCGCAGTCAACAGTTCGTTAATGCATGGCCACCTCAGCTGACATATGGTGCCCTTCTGTGAAAGCTGGGTAAATAATTTTGCACGGTAAATAAAGCGCATGATTACATTTCATCACAAGTTTTGATGATGTGTACTTCCGGTTTAGAAAAAAGTGTCCACAAATCTGTTATTTGTGCACTACAAGGCCTTCAAACTATGCGCGCGATGGGATAATCCGTAATAAAAGACTCTTTAATGATGCTAACTACCACCCAAACGTTCGTCCCAGGAATTTGACAGCAGTAGCCTGAAAAGTTTCTTTCATGCTGTTTTTCCGCCGTCTGTAGCAGCTATCCTCCTGCTTACGTGCTACAAAAAGTTGGAAAAAAAAACGCGACTTCATACCTGCTCGTCAACACTTCATTCTCCGGAGTCGTATCGTGACTTTGCAACAGCATATTTGAGAGTCTGCAGTGCAGAAAAAAAAAACACTTATCAGATGAACTGCAAAAAGGTGAACTAAAGTAGTAACTTCTTAATAGAAAACTTTGCCTGTGGTTCATCTGCACTTTCCTGTTCCAATACATCATCCAGGAAAATCGACGGAGTAACATTTTCATTACGTGAATAAACTTTGGGTATGTGAATTATTTATTTCTGGAGCGCCACTAAGCTTGTGTGAATACTAGACACTTTCGACAAGCGAATAAACATTTGTCCCATGCGATGCAGTATTGAAATCAAATTGTGTATTCGTAAATATGAATAGTTTTCAAATAAGCTGTGAATATTTTATATCACTACAACTGCACGTCCAATCTAAAACGGAGTACAAATGCCACAGTCTTCATACCGGCCACTAGCGTATATACAAAACACGAGAAGTTCGGCACACGTGACGTCACTGAGGGAGCCAGACTGTTCTGGTTACACGGTTACCATTCGCAATGACCAGCGTTTCCTGAGAGTTGTAATTAACGTCATGAATGCTTTAATACGGAACACGTTCGAAAAGTTTAATATATTGACAGAAATTGATCACCTTATGAATATATACTAGGATGTGAAGATCGTTTTATATTAATCGTCAGAACGACACTCCATTATTCAAGAAATATTTGAACTGTATTGAATAATCGAATCAATTTGCTTCTAGCACTATTCAATTCACAATCAATTCGCTTTCGAAAATTACTGAGCAAACCCCTAGGCTTGACATCACCATCGGACGCTCGGCTATGAGAGACGTCGCAGTAGAGGACTCCGGGTTGATTTAACCACCTGGAATTCCTAATGTTCCCCTAACTCAATATAAAGGTCTGAGCCCTTCCACCATGCCAAGAGGAAAGCCCAGCCAAGCTGGCGCTCTGGTGGGATAGGCTATGATGTGGTGTAGCTGTATTTGGGATTTGCTATGTTGAATTTGGCTACAAAATGGTAAGCCGACCCCTTCGCTACGTACTCGGGAAAGAGGCTTCAGTGCGGGCTCTGAGTAGCACAATGGGGTATTTTTAACACTTAGACGATGGCTATACAAAGGTCGGCTCTGAAAGAACTGGCTCGGCGTCCATGGGTGACGGTGTTCCTAGCGCGTTCCTCACGCTTTTGTACGACGTTCCCAGACAAGAGTCCTTTACCAAAGCTCCGCATATACACCCAATGCTAACGCGAACTCGTATCGCACCCCACTCCTCAGTTGACCTAATTTTATTGCAATAGCAATTATATGGACACTCCAAAGCAGATTTCTGCCGTCGGCGTTGCCGTCGCCGTGAAGTTCCGTATGACGTCAACGGCGAGAAAATAGTCGCCGCGCTCCAGACGCTGTATGTGCGAGTGAAAGGGCGCGAGGGACGCGCGCTTTCACGGGGAGCGAACGCACGTGGGAGAGCAAACGCGCGTTCTGCGCCGTGCTCCCTGAAGGGCTGCAGAATTAAGCGTCTCTTTCCTCGTTTCCATATACAGAGAGCAAGCGCAACTTTTTCCGTTGCGCGAAATGGTGTGGGGGGGGACGGGAGACGGGAGGAGACGTTTAGCTGCATCACCAAATACGTATTTATAGGCCTGCCCGGCGTACCTCCAGCAGCGGGGCCCACTCCTGCAGGAGTTCCGCCGCCTGGGCCTCCCCTCTGGCAAGGAGGAAGATCTACTCTTCCCCGGCCGACACCACCTTTCTGCACTTCGAGGCGTCGTGGAGTACCTTGACTCGTCAGGGCTCTCCGCACGCCTCTAAGGACATTTCTACAAGCGGGAAGGCCTCGCGGCCTCCCATCCCATCCCAGGCCTAACAGGTCTGGCACAACACCCCTGCAGAATCTGCGGCACACCAAGGCCTTCCATCTCGGCCTGATACGTGCCGCCTATGCCTGCCGGTTTTGCTTCGCCCAGCCATGGTGACTCCACTCTATCCCTTCTTTCGCTCCCACTTACCCCTCCCCGTTGGCGCTGAGCCGTGCTCCCTCAAGGGCTGCAGAAGATAGCGTCAACCTTTCCCTTTCCCTCAAGAACCACTTATCATCAATACGTATTTATATAAAAACTCCGCGTGCGTTCAGTGCGAACGCGGGCAGAACACCGACGGCATCGACAACAGTTCTGCGCGTTGCTGGTGCTGCTGCATGTCCAAGTTTATACAGCTGATAAAACTACTATCCTTACTCCGTAAAGCTCTCTCCTAATTTGCTATCGCAATTGGTGCTTCCCCTTTCGGGTGAAACTGCGACAAATTTTCTTTTCTTTCATTGTCTATTCTTCCTCTTTCCCTTTCCCCAAGCGTAGGGTAGCCAACCGGGAACGTCCTTGGTTAACCTCCCTACCTTTCCCTCTTCGTTTCTCTCTCTCTCTCTAGCACACCTGAACCACCACTTATCAACGTCAATCAGAACCTTCCCAGGCATAAGAAAGAACAGCTAAAAGCCCTGCTCCTGCAATACAAGGACTGCTTTTCGTCGTCGTAAAAAAAAAAGTTGTCGCAGTTTCACCCGAAAGGCGAAGCACCAATTGCGATAGCAAATTTGTAGAGAGCTATACGGAGTAATGATAGTAGCTTTATCAGCTGTATAAACTTGGACATGCAGCAGCACCGGCAAAACGCAGAACTGTTGTCGACGCCGTCGGCGCTATGCCCGCGTTCGCACAAAACGCGTGCGGCGTTGGTGACTGTTGCCGGAGCGTCTGTGGGCGGCTCGGTTTTCGACGACATCAGAACGGGACACTCGTCGAGCTGCATCGGAAGTCTTTACCACCTTCTCGCCTCACAACGTTTTTACATAAATACGCACTTGATGATGATAAGTGGTTCTTGAGGGAAAGGGAAAGGTTGGCGCTATCTTCTGCAGCCCTTGAGGGAGCACGGCTGGAGTTCGCCCTGACTGTCGAAGAGAGAGGTTGTGTTGCGTCTCGCTCCGACGACCTCGCCTCGCCAGTCGCGCCTAGCTCTTCTCCCGTGCGGTCGTGCCTGCACTTCGCCCCGGCGTGTGCTGCACGAGCCGCGTGGCTCACCATCGTCGGCGACGTCACCTGCAGCCGCGCACGATTTGCGCGTCCCAACGCGCAACCTCGTGTGTTCCCTGCGGGATTGCATCGTGCGACGAGTGGATTTGCTTCAGTGTTGTGCCCCGCGAGTGGCGTGCCCAACCCGACATCTGTGCCGCGTCCCCGGCTGTGCCGCCTCGTGCGCGCATCGCGTGGTCGGTGCTGTGCGCGCGACGTGCGTGTAGTGTGTTTGCCCCCTGTGCCGCGCGGTTCGCGTGTTGACTGCAGAGCCGAGCGGCATGGAGGGCTTCCGCAGGCCAGGAGAGCGCCCGCCGCGCGCGGGCCATCGTCGAAGTGCGAGCGCGTCTCTCGCGACCCTTGTGCCCGTGACGCTACAAGCGCTACAAGCGTCGCGTGAGCGAGGCGAACTAGAGGTGCGCGCCGCCGAGATCGTGGACGCGTGGATAAAGACACAGGCCACCACCACCCAAGCAGCTGCCGCCGCGGCCGCCGTCACCGAGACACACGTAGCGCCGGCGGCGCCTTCCCCCCAGGCGAGCCTTCTCCCCGCGGAGCAAGTCGCCGCCATTGCAGACTTGGCCAGCGCCGCCCCGCTGCCCCCTTCGGACGACGAGGAGGCCATGGACTCCTCCTCCTCGCGCAAACGCACGCGCGAAGCAGAGAGCGAGGAGGAGGAGCAGGCCGGTCGCCGCAAGCTGCCGCCGCCGACCGCCCCACCTTGGCCGGAGAGCAGGGACGACGGCGGCGCCATCTCCCGGCGCCCGGGGGACTCAGCCGCCTCCTCGTCACCGCCCGCGGCAAGAGATGGCGCCCCCGCCGATCCGCCGCCTGCGCCGGCTCTCCTGCTCCCCTCGAGCACCAGCGCCGCCCCTCGGACGCCCGGCGAGTCGTCCGCTGCCTCCTTCGCGCTCTCCCCGAGGGAGGGCGCGCGCATCAACACGGTCGCTCCTCCGGCTGCCGGCGAGGCTGGCGCGAGCCCTGCTGCGTCGTCTGCTACGGCGGACGCTCGTGACGCGCCCGAGTCATTGCCGTTGGGGCTCGCGCACGATCCCCGAGCAGACACAGCCCCAGCCGGTCCGACGCAGCACAGCCTCGCCCACCCAGCGGCGAGGTTCCTAAAGGATCCCCCCCACCCCACTCTACCGAGGCAGGAGGGGAAAAACAAGAAGAAGCAGCAGAAGAAGGCGGGGAAAAGCTCTGCACCCAAACAGGCTTCCCCCCCTGCTGCCCCTCCGGCCCCGAGGCCCACTCTGGCGGGCTCCGGCACACCCACAGCCAAGGCTGCTGCACAGGAGGCCCCATCCCACCCATGCACCACCAGCTGAGGGCTTCCAGCTGGTGCTGTCCAAGGCCGATCGCCGCCGCGCAAGGGCACCAGTGAGTGCTGCCATCCCGGTGGACCCCGCCGTCATTGGCACGGCCCTCTTCCGCCCATCTGTGGTGGGTGGTACCTTCAGAGGAGCACCACGCCTCTCTCTTGCGGCGGTGCTCTCAGCGCGGCCAGGTGTTGCCGCTGTGAGAGTCAATCACAGGCGCAACATCGTGGCCGCCGACGCCACCACCCAGAGTGCTTGGAGGAGCTGCTGGCCACCACGGAGCTCCGGGGAATACCGGTGACTGCCCGGCAGCCTGCCGAGCGAGGCAGGAGCACTGGTTTTGTCCACGGCGCCGACGGCATCCCCGCAGACGCGGACCTGCTGGGGGCCATCGAGTCGGGAGTCCCAGTACTGGCTGCTACAGGGAGGCCGACACCATCACCATCCGGTTCGCGGGGCCGGTCCCCCCTAGCGTGA
>NC_051160.1:106973487-107004660 GCF_013339745.2 Dermacentor silvarum | reverse complement strand
GTAGAGCAATATTCAATCCTCTCCCGATTGCACACCTGTACGTAGTCGTAGCGTTCGTTCAGGCACTGAATTGCAGTGCAGATGTAGGCAACAACAGAGAGTCAAGACGAGAGACATGCGGCAACTCTTTAACAAAAAGCTTTATTTTTGCTGGCCCATGTTTATAGCCGTCAGTCACTGCATTGCACATGCGCAATTCGCACCCTTAGGAAGAAAGTAAACTCTGTCTGACAAGTGTACAGAAGGTGTGCTGATACACACAGAGCCAAGTCACGAAATCTTTTCAGCCTCATTATTTTTTACGTGTTAGTTGATCACCGCTTCTTCTGGAAACAGTATACTGAGCAAACGACGGTTCACAGTCACACGAACTGCAATGACATTCAAGCCTACTGTCACGCACATTTTTCTGACATTGTATGAGTGTTCTCTCAGCCGGTGATTGATACAGTATCCCATTTGACATTTATACTGTTTACCACAAGGGGGATACAATAACCACGTTGCTAACACAGGTGACAAACGGAATTTGGTGTTTTGTTGCATATGTGTGGCGTGCTGTGACATTGCCTTTGATTACACATTTAGAATGATATGCAATTTTCTTGATATTGTGAGAGCTTATGAATGTAGGGTATGACGGCCAGTTTTATGTCTGTCAGATGCAGTGACCACATGACCTCTACTCTGAAAAGCGCATGCACCGAGTGGTTGCCATGTGATCACTCCATCTGACAGACTTAAAAGTGGCTGCCTAACCATACATTCATAAGCTGTCTCGCAGTATCGTGAAAACTGCAGATCGTTCCAAAGTTAAGTTGTCTTCTTTGCACCTCAGAAGCTTATAAAGTTGTGTATTCAAAGGAAATGTTTCAGTGCAGCACACAAGTGTAACAAAAGCACAAAAATCTGTTCGTCACCTATGTTAGCAACATGAATTACTCTACCCCTCTTTCTTGTGGTAAACAGTACATAGGCCAAACAGGACGCTGTATCAATGACCAGCTGAGAGAACACTCTACAATGTCAAGAAAAACGTGCATGACAGTTGGCTTGCATGCTGTTGCCTGTGCCTGTGAACATGCTGTGCCTGTGAACCATTGTTTGCTCGGTGTACTGTGTCAGCAGTAGCGGTGATCAACTAGCACAAGGAATTATTGAAGCTGAAAAGATTGCGCGACTTGCTCTCTGTGTGTCAGCATCTGTACACTTATCAGACAGAGTTGACCTTCCTAAGGGTGTGAATTGCACGTGTGCAATGTGATGAGTGACGGCTATAAACATGGGTCGCTGAAAATAAAGCTTTTTGTTGGAAGTCAGCACACGTCTATTGTCTCGTCTTTTCTGTCAATATCTGTGCTGCAATTCACCAATATGTTGTACCAACTAGTCAAGTTATCACTCACTGATTGGAACTTTCATCACGAATGAAATGTGGTTTTATTACCGTGGTAGAGCATTCACATCATTTGTTAATTTTTGTTTTCTTCCAAGACTGAACTGGATGTGACAAGCAGCCGTGCATTGCAAGGAAGCTTTATGTTAAAGGAGTATATTGATACAAGCGTCTTAACTGCTTAGCGCAATAAAGGAAGTTGTGGGTATTGTTTATTGTGCTTTCCTTGCTCTTGTGTCCAAACTTAAAGCTATAAGGGTTAGTTTTACTGAATTTGCTTTTGATGGTTGGCATTATTCTCCTTGTAAAGTCACTATTTGTTTCACAGTTAGCGAAGCTTAAGTTGTTTGTAAGCATTTTTATAGCCTGTTTTCACAGTAAACATGGCTTACTTCAGTGTTCAGATGGCACTTTATAGTTTGATGTAATTGATGTCTCTGCAGGTTACCGCATTATGACTTGGAAACCAGTGAGGTCTGGATGCAAGTGAAGCTACCGAGGGAGGCATGTGTGCATCACTTGGCTGCTGGCCATCCTCTGCAAAAGTGATGGCTGGCTGTCAGTGCTTGGATGACTTTCTGTTACTCTACGCCTTGGGCTGTGTTGACTACCTCACACTTGCTGCCATGTCTGCAAGCTTAGGCAAGAAGACCGGCTGGATGCTTGGCAAGAGATAGTATCCAACCGCAGTGTTACTGTGTTGTGTTGTACATTACAAAGTGAAGGAGGACAGTATTGTGCTGTTATTAAGAAGTATAAATTGTGTCCTGCCATTGAAATAAGGGAACTCGACAAAAAGCAAAAAATTTCGAAGTCTGACCTACATGGAAAAGCAAATATTGTGTTGTAGTTGCAGCTGTTAGTAGAGTCTTAATATGCGATAGAAGACCTTGATGTTTAATATAAAATATATTTAAGTGTGTTATCAGTTTTTAAGTTACTGTTATATAAGTGTCATTTGTTTGCCAGGATGATGTAAGCAGACAGTAAATAAATGCATGGTTTGACATTATAACCAGGTTTGTCTATGGCATTCACTATTATTTAAGGTCGACCAATGCATATTCATGGGTGCATATTCAACCACCACATATTCCTCCTGCACAAACAATTCCTACATACTAGCGTTTGTTCTTAGCAGCTGATGTTGGCTATTATGCAATTTCTTGAAAGCACATGCAGCTACCGACACATGATTTTTAGAGCAGTAAGTCGGAAGCAAAGACTGATTTTTTTTCTGTGGTCTAAGCTTAATGATATGTTTAAGGAAATGAACATTTGTGGAATATATTTACTTTCCTGCTGCGAGAACCTTTATATGAGAACCTCTGCACATTGGACGTGCATGCTGCTTCTCTTGCTGTTATAGCCAAAATGAAAAATTGTTCTTATGAACCACTTCACAGCTTTGCATTGTGCACTTTTACTTGCAGTTAGCATTTATATGCTGTGCTATGGACAACAGCAAGACAAGTCAGGCAAACCACCATGTGAAACACTTTAAAGATTCTGGCTTAGGGTACTACAGTAAAAGCTCGATGATACGAATCTCACGGGGTCACGAAAAATATTCGTATTAGCCGAAATTCGTATCATCGAAACACAATTAAAACTACTGTCGAATCTCGATAATTCGAACTCGAAGGGACCCGAAAATTTGTTCGAATTAAAGGACGTATTTTTGAAGTATTCGTGCACCATAGCACGATGCACGAACGGTGCGAGTCGTGAAATATCGCGGCGCGCAAGCGCATAGCAAGTGCGGGCCACGAAACTGCCCACGGCGGCTAACGGTCGCTTCCCGATAACGACAGAAAACGAAGCTTCAGGGAGCGAGCCGGCGGCGCCGGCACACGGGCGCGGGGAGACCGTCGAAGGTGAGGGAGGAGGGCGGCAGGGAAGCGGATATGGCCGCGTCAACTCCGCCGCTTCGGTGGCTCCCCTCGCCCTCCCTCTCAACTCCCTCGTAGCTCTCTCACCTGCGCACCTCTCCGTGCGCGCATCTGCGTCACATCTCCGTGCGCGCCCGCCGCCGTGCTGGCGCCAGCTTATTTTAGCCGCCCCCTGAAGTTTCGTTTTCTGCCGTTATCGGGAAGCGAGCGTTTGCGGGCGTGGCAGTTTCGTTGGCCCGACGGAGGCCTCCGGTCGGCACGTACACGCTTGTTCCGGCGCGATGCAGAAACGGCGACCTTGCAATTTGAGAGAGGGGGAAATTTCCGCCGCGGGTTCGGGTTCTTTCCCCCCCCCCCCGTTCCATCGCGCGCGGCATTGAGGGGTCTCTCCTGAGCTTTTGCTCTATGGCGGTGTCGGAGCAATGCCGGTCGGAGGCGCCGCCGCGTTATTTGGCGCGCTGCTAAGAGCATTGTCGGTACGCGGTATGTTCGAAGTAAGCGTGTTCGAATTAACGAGATTCGACTGTAGCTAAATTAAAGAGTCAGAGGTGAACTCACTCAGGCACATGTACGTAAAAAGCATTTATTTCTTGAAGCGCCACCGCTTCAAACTCTTCGCGCCCAGTCGCGGAGTCCGCGCTGTCCGGCGCCGCGCCTCCGCACCAAAAGAGAAGGAGAGAAAGCGCGTGACTGCGCGCTGTTCTCTTTCGCGGCCGTCGGTGGGGCGGCGTTTTTTCGTATCAACCGACGCAGGCTGAAAATCGATTCGTAACAACCGTTCTCTAGCACGTTGCAAAGTAATGGGGCTCGGCCGGGACCACAGAAAAATTCGTATCATCCGGAAATTCGTATTAGCCGTGATCGTATCATCGAGCTTTTACTGTATATATAGTGCAAAACAGATGAGCTGCCCGTACAGCAGTGCTGTCAGCATTACACGGCTGACAGCACCGCACACCCTTAAATTTATATTTGTTTGACAGATAATGCATTCTAGTAGTTTTCATGTCGTATATGCATGAAAATGTAAAGAACTAGTGAAAACAGCATTATTTTACGTATGTAGTGTATCTTACCAGAAGGTAAGGTACACAGATATCTTGGTAAGCTACACAAGATATATACGTAATAAACGCTGTTTTCACTAATTCTTGTTTCACATTTTCATGCATATGCAACATGAAAACTACTAGAGTAAATTATCTGTCAAGCAAATATAAATTTAAGGGTTGCAGTGCTGTCAGCCGTTTATGCAGGCAGCACTGCTGCTATGCATGTCTGCAAATATTCTGCAATGTCAGTTGAGTGTTGCTTGAACGTCACATACGTACGTTGCCTGAAAGCTCAAGTGACAAAAGGCAACATCCACATTACGTTGCCAGGAAGTTCTGTTAACGTTATGTTAACGTCGTGAATGTGCTGCTCAACGCTGCCACAACGTTACGAACCAACGTTGTCTGGCGATCAAAAAAGAGGACATTAGCAGTATGTAGGCAACGTTATACACCGACATTTGTGCACATTCAGAGAACGTTACGGCAACATTTTGCGTTACTTGGGAGAGCAGTATACACGCTCGCCCTCGTCGCCGCGCAAGAACTATCTGCAGCAACTCTGAGCATGACGGGACGCCGCGCACCCGGGCTGCGCAAATCGCAATGAAAGTGGGAAAGCTGTTTACTCTGTGCCGTGCAGACGGACCGTTGTCGTCTACAGTAGTCATTAATGCGAAAGCGTTACCTGAGCCATGAGGCAGAAAAGCCGGCGTCGTCCACAACGAGTGGTATCAAAGTCAATGTGACGTCATCAGCGTCTTGAATGAAATCAGTAGTAGTAGAGAAGATAGTAAACCGTATGACAACGTTAGTTAGTAGCAATTATGGGTAGTAATTGTGAATTAAGGTGAATTACAGTGAAGTGAATTAAAGTTACAAGTTAGAGTAGGGTGATTTAAGGTGGAGTCAAGTGAATTAAGGTGAAGTAAACTAAATTACAATGAATTAAATTTGGTTAAGGTGGATTAAAGTGGATCACCATATTAACTCGTAGCTACTTGGCGATGAGTTCTGAATGGTTGTGGTCTGGTGATTAATGAACACAGAGAAAAGAAAGCGAAGGAAGGATCGCAAGCAGGTTGTAATACTTAAGAAGTCTTTATTGGTAATGATAATGACTAGGAGAAGTCATAATGCTTTCGCATTCAAATCACGTAAGGATACTTAAGGTACAATTTTTTTGCGCATGGGCCGCCCTGTGGCTATCGCTTTAAACCCCACCGCGCCTCTACCCGCCATATAAATCTTTGCAGTAAACCTTCTCTGTGACAGCCTTCGTGATCCACCGTTAAAACCCGCCATGTTTGGCTACGTCATAGTGCACAGCTATCGCTTTAATATCAACAATCTTTTTAATCTTCGGCGCGAACGTCCGTCACATCCAATTATCCTCGTGTTGCAACGTCAGCCCCCGCCACATCCGAGTTGCACCCCACCGCCCGCATACTTCGGCCGGCAGCATGCTGCACTGTCAATGCTTGAAGGGGTCTGCTGCGTCACGGCGCGAAGCTCCCCTCACTAGAAACCGTCGTAGTTTCTGCGCGCGCTAAGAGTGCATGTTTATTTCCCCTTAACCACTACGATTAGCAACATCTAGGTTAAAAATTTAATTAAATTATAGGCTTTTACGTGCCAAAACCACGATCTGATTATGAGGCACGCCGTAGTTAGGGACTCCGGAATAATTTGGACCACCTGGGGTTCTTTCACGTGCACCTAAATCTAACAACACTGGTGTTTTCGCATTTCGACCCACTCCAAACTCTTTGCCTGCCATTTCATTGAAAAGAAAAGAAAAGAAAGCCGCGGCTAGCCGTTTTCTAGTATCTTTCACGTGCACCTAAATCTAACTACACGGGGGTTTTAGCATTTCGACCCCATCGAAATGCGGCCGCCGTGACCGGAATTCGATCCCGCAACCTCATGCTCAACAGCCCAACCCCATCGCCACTGAGCAACCACAGCGTGTAACATCTAGGTGGTGTTGTTATTAGAACTAGGAGTGCCTTCACGGCAACACCTGCAACAAAATGGCAGACCATCGCTCAACTCTTCGAATCAGCTATGTTGCTTAAAAGTAGGAGCACATCGAACTAGTGATCACTAATGACTCGGCATCATCAGATAATAATGGTAACCAAAGATACTCATGTAATCCCTTTTTTATTGATGCCAAAGACAACGTGCCCGAATCAAGGCTACCACTGTCATACTAAAAAAAAAAAGTGATTTGTGATAGCAATTGACTTGGTTCTACCATATTGTAGTTTTTATTATTGAATCAGTGTTTATCTGACATTTCATTTGATATACATTAAGCTATACTGTATAAAATGCGAGAACGTTGAACTGAGCGTATTACTAGTGATCGCTAATAATTGCGGGTAATACGTCAGCAGCGGTAAACAAATAATAATTTAATGACTTTTGGATTGATATCAATGACGACGTATACGAACAAAGGCTACCCCTTTCACATTAAGTAAAGTTATCTGTGATCACTCGTAACTCAGTCCTGCCACTCCTAGTTATCCTAATTTTGTCGCTGTTTGAATGATTTTTCATTTGATATCCATGACGCAATGCTTTATGAAAGGTAGACTTGCGTAATCAGTTATTAATGTTAAGCAAGGTGCTGATTGTTTTAAAGTGCGAATGGTCCCAATGACGACGTGCACGAATAAAAATAACTGATGTACCAGTAAAAACACTGATGCATTTTTACTACTGACTTCATCATACATGTTCCCAGCAGGCCTCATTGGTGAATTACTTGTTTTATATTTCATTTGATATTCATTACATTGCATGTGTGTAAAACCGAGAGACCTAAACATAGTACGTCAGTAACTAGTGCTCACTAGTTACTATACTTCTATTAATTAGCTTACTGTGTAATTAATTAATTGGTCAATAATTCAATGAACTACTGTTGGGTATTCATAGGTTAAGCTAGAGCGTAAGGCTTATCTTTTTAAATATGAACTAAAACATTTTAACATGCGCTGAAGATTAACGATATATAATGCGCGTAGACGGGCTTAATGCTTGGATGTCATTCCATAAAGCAAATGGGTCCGCTACTTGTTGCAGAATTAGGCCGTGTCATCTTTTGTTGTACATCTGGGCACAAATGTGCATCATAGCTGCACATTCGAGTCTATGAGCTCTAACGTGATCGACGAACTTCTTTCCCTTTAATACAACGACAGACGAATCTTTTGCACCTGTAGTGCTGCTTCGTCGCATAGTAGCTGAAGAAAAGTGCCCCAGGAAAAAAATTCAGCTAGCCGAATACAAACAAACTTCACCTAAATATGGAGGGAGACCTACAACATATGCCACCTAAGTGCAATTAGCGGATCAGTTCACGCTGCGTGGCAATCAGCATTTAAAAAATCACCCCATGCATTTTAAATAGGTCTACAAAAGCGTCCCAGGAAAGAAATCCAGCCATTGAAATTAAAAGAGACGCCACAGATAACGTGAGACCGTTATCAGGCCTAAAGTGCGATTTTCGAAAAATGAGGTATTGCTCAGCAATCGATTTTAAAAAAATGCTTTCCGTAGGGTTCCGCATCGCCCCAGGGTCGGCTTCGCCGCAGTAGTTGATGCCTCGGATTCCTGGACTTGTAATGCCACCATCCTCTCTAAAGTTTCTATTAAAGAACACTAATAGGAACAAAATTTCAGTATGCATCCACTGTGTGAAATTCCATAATATTTATTACCTCATTAGAAGGCAAAATTACTCCACCCATTTTATATGTTCAACTTATGATCGAATAGCTACTCTAACCTCAAATAAAACTAAACTTGAATGTGCCACTCTTACACTGATACAGTCGAATCCGGAAATATTGAATCTGAAGGGGATCACAAAAAAAGTTCGATGTATTGGTAATTCGATATATAAAATAATAGGCCCTGAGGCAAACGGTGGCTTACCGATTGGTGCCTCCAAGAGCCGCTAACTTACTGCATGCAACTCGGGGAAAAAAAGCAAGCACACTTTATTTACCCGCAAAACAATCCTGGATTACTTTCAACTTCATTGAAAAGTCCAAGCTGATTCTATTATAAACACTTGTAGCGGCCATCGTTTGCGGAAAATAAACACGTGAATCGGCACTCAATCCAAACGACGACGCCTCGAAAATCGGATAGAAGGAATGTTGACGTTCGAGGTAGCATGCGGGCTAGCCGATCAACTCGACGGGGCTCAACTAACTGCACATTCTCTTCTCCACCTCCAGGTGCCAGAATACCTCAACGTGCACAAATACTTGCACTATGAGGTCTTCTGCGTGGCGCCGCGTTCGATACATCGAATGTGCTGGTGAACGGGCCTTCTATATACGCGTGAACCAGCCCGATAAATTTGCATGGAATTTTCAAGGGGATTTTATAACAGTTCGATATACAGAATAATTTGTTATAAGTTGGTTTGATATATCCTGGTATGACTGTGTCCCCGTCGCAACATATATCGCATAGTATTGATCAGCTGTACAAAATACATATCAGATTTAGTCACATTAACTTCCTTCAGCTCTTTCTGGCCTCGCAGAGCCCTTGACTGGTATCGCCTCCCCAAAGATATGCTAAAGAGTACTAATAAGCGCAAGTTTCATGAAACAGCAACGCGTATACGTTGTGTAATCTGAATTTGTTAATTACTTATTATGTTCCTTTGTAATTCTTTGTAAAATCAGGTAATATGGTATAATTGTAAAGTTGCCTTCCTAGTGTGCTCTGAAGTTTTTTCCACGTACCACCAGCTAAAATTACATGATTAGAAAGTTACTTTTTAATCATTGCATTATTTGTTTAGGCTGCTCAACCCACTTCCTTCCGTAATGCCTTCGAGCGCTGATTATTAAACTACAAGAAGTATTTCTTGACTGAGGGGTGGTCACCTCCGGCAATGTTTCATCATCATCATCATCATCATCATCATCATCATCATCATCATCATCATCATCATCCTATCTTTATGTCCATGGCAGGACGAAGACCTCTCCCAGCGATCTCAAATGACCCCTGTCCGTCGATGTATAAAATATGTGCATTATTTAAAGCTATATAGGTTAACACGAGATAGCTAAACTCAGTTTTTCCTTCTGAAATAACTAATCAGTTGTCGCTCTTAGCCACTTATTTTGTCTGTGCACGAAAGTCTCTCGTCTTCTTTGCTCAAATGACAACTTGATCAACGAGCTCTTGAAACTTATATCGCTTTGTTAAATAAGTTGCTTTGTGCTTTTGGACTCACGCGCTAAAATAATAAAAAAAAAAAAAAAACGTACATTGCTGTACAAATGCAGTGGATGAAATTGCTGCGAAAAGACAAAGCCATGTAATACATTACATTACATGCCTATAGCCAGGAAGTTTATGCAAACAAATTATTGTGTATTATTACATTCTCAAATTCATACGCATTTCCCCTATGTGGAGAAGCCAGTTTAACTTTTAAATGATTCACAATTTGACTTAGTGACATTTCGACCATATATTTGATAGAGAGAAATGTGCTTGATCAATAGGAACATATGTTGGAGAGGAAAAGTCTTATCAAATTTTGCAAAATAAGCTATGTTAACCATCTGAACAGCATAGTTCTACCCTGGAACAGATAGGAAAAAAATGAATTATGGGGTTTTACGTGCCAAAACCACGATCTGATTATGAGGCACGCCGTAGAGGGGGACTCCGGAAATTTGGACAACCTGGGGTTCTTTACCGTGCACCTAAATCTAAGTACACGGATGTTTTCGCATTTCGCCCCCATCGAAATGCGGCCGCCGTGGCCGGGATTCGATCCCGCCACCTCGTGCTCAGCAACCCAACACCATAGCCACTCAGAAACCACGGCGGGTCGGAACAGATAGGAAATTGAAATGAATCACATGCATCAAAGTTTGCATTGCGAGTATTATGAAGTACAGTTTGTTTTTTTCTTGCAATTTATGGTATACGACAGTCTTTGTGATGACTTCAATTTCCTGTTTTACGTTTAGGCTACTGACACTGCACAAACTATATTTTTTGTCATAATACGGAATACAGCTCCACTTTCTCAAACATTCACAACCTTACCTTCACGTATAACGTGAGAGATTTGCGTACACTTAACAGGCACGCATGATTTCAGTTATACTTCCGAACTGAAAAAAGAAATCACGCGGAAACTCCGCTGGAAGTTGCCTAAGTATGCACAAGCATTGTGCCGCTTGTTAATCGCCACGCAGCCTGGTGTCATTATCAATGTTATGAAATTTGATTCGACCAGCATAAACCCTTATTAACTCTTATCGATCGTTATCAACCTTATCGAACACGATCCGACCCTTATCAACTATTATCGGTCCTTATCAGCCTGGATGTCCAGCTAAGCCGTTGCAAAACTACCACTACAATTGCTGAAGGGGGCATGCAATGTTTTATTCATGGTTCGGATGCTTGTTTTGAACTTGTTCTTTATTGAAGCATGTGCTGTTCAGTGTATTGTATGGGTGACCTCAATGAATGTATGCGCTGTTCGCTTCACTTCGCTGAGCGCTTGTAGCCTCTGCCTTACGTGGTTATGAGCCATTGCATTGGTCTTATGTGACGGACGGACAAATTTCGCATTTGGTAGGCATAGAAATGCTTATGCATTTAAAACTAAAATGGCATCGTTTATTAAACGAGACGAAGCTGCTGATTTTCTCTGTAACACGGGGACTCTCTTTTCCTCTTTATTTCGTTCCGTCACGCGTTCTATAGATCATAAGTTTTCCCTTTCAATTTTTTTACACTGATAATATTCAAGCCCTCGAATTGTCGGCACATTGCACTGTCAAGTAAACACAAGTAAACACAAGTAACAAGTGTTCTATTTGGCGATGTCCTTTTGTGTAAAAAATTTGCGTAATAGTAAATCTCTCTAAATAACTTATCTTTCTAAATACCCAATGAAACACTTTACCATGCGTCGAAACTTGAGAAAAAGGGGCACGCGCAGCCGTTCTTAGTGCTTCGATGGCACTCCATAAAGCCATTAAGCCATTTGGCCCGCTCCTTCTTGCAAAATCTGACACCATCATCTTTTCTTATACGCCAGGGCGCAAATATGCATCACAGCTGCACATTCGTGTCCATTTTTAGCATGGTCCACAAGCTCTTTCCCATCAATTCAACGGCGGACGAATCTTTTGCCCCTGTAGAGATGCTTTGCCGCATAGTAGCCAAACAAAAGCGCCCCAGGAAAAAAATTCAGCCAGCGGAATAAAATCAAACTGGACCTACATATATAGAGAGACCTACAGTATGTGCCACTAGAGTGCAATTAGCGGATTGGTTTTTACTGTGCTGCAAATGACGTTTTAAAAATCACCCCATGCATTTTAAATGGGTCTACAAAAGTGCCCCAGAAAAAAAATCCAGCCGGCGGAATTAAACTACACTCGACATATAGCTTGAGAACGTTGTCGGGATTGAGTGCCTAAAGTGCAAATCGCGAAAAACGAGCCATTGCTCAGCAATCGATTTTTAAAAAATGCTGCCCATAGAGTTATGCCGACCGCATCGCCCCAGGGTCGGCTTCACCGCAGTAGTTGATGTCCCAGATTGCTGGACTTGCAGACCACAAAAGATGGCTGGTTGCAGCCAAACGACTTTTCGGTGCCGGCATGGGACACCTACGAAGGCGTCAAGCAGCAGTCCTGGCCTGAATGGAGCGCAGCGCTCATAGCTGCGTTCGGCCGGCATCCTTGTGCCTGCGTTGACCAGCCCATTTCTGCGCATGGCGCTCCTGCGAGCTACCGCTTTGACGCTGCGGCAGGTGTGCCCTGCAGCAGCCCTCAGGCAGAGTGGTGCGCCGCAGACACCGGCTCATCGGGTGTCGGCTCTACCGAAGACAATGGGAAGCGCATGGCGACCACCTCTCCTACTTTGACATGGTTATCTACGCCAGCCGAGATTCTGCGACTTCAGCCCCACGAAGCTCCGGAGCAACACCAAATTGCCGCTGCCGACAAGGTTTTGACATATGGGATCACGGCCTGCCCTGCTGTATAGACCCCGGTTGCCAACTACTTTTTCCACCGCGGGTCTCGGACTCTGCTTCGGCATCAGGCACCACACCATCACTGCCAGAGCGCGCGATAACATGCTATCCACAGCAGTCGGTGACGCGGTCTCCAAGCTCGCTGTTGGATGTGCACATGAACGTGCCGTCTCACCGGGTGACACCATCGGCTCTATCCGAATTAGTGGGAAACGCCGGGCGCACTTGCGCTTCCGCTACCATCCCGCTTCCGCTAGATCCACCGGCCTCGAACTTGGACAGCTCAACTGCACACGACGTGGCATCGAACACCTTGAGGAGCCTTGTTCCGTCAGTGGCAACTCTGCAAAATCGCAAGTTGCGTCCCATGCGAGCACGGATGCTCACCTCCTCAATTAAGAAGCCGCGTCGTAGACCACACCAATGCGTTGCGACCGAACGCGATCAATGCGACCATGCGCGTTCAGTGCTACAAACTGTGGTTTGGCGTCACGAATTTCCTGTCGTATTTTTTCAAGAGCGACGGGATAATCGTCGGCGAGACCTGCGACCAGCGCGCTGCAGTCAGTGCCGCCCGCCAGAGAAGCTGGTTGCGCGCTGGACGGATCACCAACGATGACCTCAAACCCTGGACAAGTTGCTTAGTTGCAAGCGCACCGGAAACTTGCAGCGTGGCAGAGTGTCAAGGCGAAGTGAATTTGGCCGCGCGCGCTCGCAAGGCGGGCGCTAAAAGAGAAGAAAGACGACGAAGCAGAGAATAGAACAGCCGGCCCAGGAACGGGTGCTGTGTCTTTGTGTCTCTTCTTTACTATATATATATATATATATATATATATATATATATATATATATATATATATATATATATATATATATATATATATATATTTGATGGCCATCGCTGTAGCACAATTGGTAGTGCGACGCACGCGTAATGCGGAGGTTGCGGGTTCGGCTCCCGCCAGCGACAAGTTATCTTTTCGTCCACTTTCATTTTCCCTTTTCTTCATTATTTTCTACACTCCAATTTCAACTACACTTAATTTCCCCGATGCTTTCCTTGGCTTAGTTGCCTGTTGGCTGTATGTGGTTATGACTAATAAAATCGAGCCCCTCGGTTCCCATTTCTTCTTTCGTATATATATATATATATATATATATATATATGTGTGTGTGTGTGTGTGTGTGTGTGTGTGTGTGTGTGTGTGTGTGTGTGACGCGAGCAGGAGGTTGCGGACGGAAACAAACATGGTCGCCCGAACACTACCTTTATTCTTCATCTTCCTTTCCTTTCCCCACTAATGCACTGCACAGTCCTTGTGTGGTTCCTTACACACTCTCCCCTCCCCCCGAGAGAGTCGAAGGTGCAGGGGCGGATGAATGAAAAGCAGAAGAATGCGCAATTGGTCCAATGTCTCAAGATGACTCTCTAACCCTTGACAACTTCATAGAAAAGTGTAGCTGTCCGGTAACTTCTCGCATAACTCTGGTAGACGAGCTTGACTGTTTCGTACCGGACGACGTCTGCATGTGCCGTAGATCGTGAACACTGATCGTAGTATGCGCTCAGCGCCTGATACAAGTGCGTACAGTTTAAGTGCATTGAAGTAGCAGGAGCGATGGTTGTTCTTGAAATTAGTGCTGATGAAGGGATGCACGTTGCGAGTTTTTATTGGGATAGTGTGCTCACGTGAGGTGTACCGTTGGTGCGTGGGTCGTCTTGTTTCTGATGCTTGGAGTTGCGCAGTTCCTGAAATGACCGCTCGTTGGTCGAGGCTTATGAGGCCAGGAAATCGTACCATTCTGTTTCGCCGTCGCATTCGGAGTTGTCCCCGCAATACGCGCAGTCTTGACTGGTCATGTTGTAAAGGTCCTTGTTGATGTTCTTTTCTTGGGACACGACCTACTTGGGTTCGTCTTGGGTTTAGCTGGCTCACGCGTTCACGCCCCTCTTGTCGCATCTCTGTTTTCGGTGAGGCTCTTCGTCATCGTTTATGTCGAAGCCGTCGTCGGGGTCGCTGAAGTTGATGATGGAGTTGATGTTGATCTTTTTTATGTTTCTGTGGGAGCTGCTCAGGTGGTCTTTCCTGCAGATTTGGCCTTTGATTGGTTTTGCAAATCGAAGTGGTAGTCTGTGCGTTGCTGGTGCATTGCTCGCTTGTGGGAGACTTGTCTGGTGGCAAAAGCATTGTGTCAGGCTTCACAGAAGGTTCTTCTGAGGCTGCTGCGACGACATGATGAATAGGTGCTATTGTCATATGACAGAGTGTGACGCTTAGGGTTTGCGACGCTGCCGCAGTGGCAGCGGTTCCTTGGGGTGTTGTACGCGGAAGAAAGTTTCTTTGTTGCGAAGTGGTGTGGTCTCCAAATGTACATGGCTCAGCCGTAGCTGCTGAAAGAGTATTGTCTTCTTCGTGAAAAGAGCACATGCTGATGGTGGTTTCCCTCTCACGTATTGTCGGAGAGCAAGTCAGCTTCGATTCATCAGAAAAAGTAATAGTTGTGCTTGAGATGCGGCGTTGTTTCACAGCCGTGGAAGTGTCACGTGGCGAGAAACCCGGTAGTGGACCACGCGTACACAACAATGGTGTGAACGCGTCAAATGGGTCAGTAACATGATTTATGCGGCGTGTCGAGAGCATAGATGGTGAAGATGACTCTGTAGTACTCATCATCTTGCTGGGCGTGCGTTTGTGCATCGTGTTCTCGCGAGGATCACTGCATGAGAAACTCATCGATGATCTCCTCATACGAGACCTTGTTTGGCACTGATGATGATTGCGAAGTGGAGGCTGCGTGTGACTGCGGCGACACAGTTGAAAGGTCCCTAGCTGTTGGATAATGGAGGGATCTGCAGCGTATACTTTAAATTGACTAATCATTTCTTCTTTGATTCTCTCCCACGATTCATTGGTTTCAAAGATGTGCGTGAGATAAAACCGAAATGCCTCACCGGTGACGTAGTGATTGAAGTTGGAGACCATATCCAGCTCCGACCATGATGCAGCAGATGCGTGGAGCTCGAAGAGTCGGAACCAATCTTCCACGCACCCATCATCCACTGATCCGGTGTACTTGGGTATGTCCAAGGCTTGTTGTGATGTGGTCATGATGCTGGTCGGTGTAGGTGGTGAATCTCTGCGCTTGGGGTTCACGACGTGGTGTTTAATACTTGCATGATGATGTGAGCCCGATGCGGAGGCTGCCAGGTGTTTATCCTGTCGACTTCTGCGACGCGAGCAGGAGGTTGCGGACGGAAACAAACATGGTCGCCCGAACACTACCTTTATTCTTCATCTTCCTCTCCTTTCCCCACTAATGCACTGCACCGTCCTTTTGCGGTTCGTTACATATATATATATATATATATATATATATATATATATATATATATATATATATATCCCCCCCCGGAAAAATTAAAACTTTCCGCCTATGACTCAGACTCGGACCGTGTGCTTTCCTTTGTGACGTACGCGCATAATACTGCTGCCCAGACCACGATAGGATTCACTCCTTACTTCCTGCTATGTGGAAACGAGTCCTCCTGCACGCTAGACACCATACTTCCATACCACCCTGATGTGAGCCGACGACAGTTTCGCAAGCTGCTAAACACGCTGAAGACTGTCGCGCGATCTCTCACCACTGCTGATCAGCAGCGCCAAAAACACAACTGAGGCGTCTCGAAGCATTCAGCGTCGTATACCCCCGGCTCACTTGTGTTGCCCTATATTCCTTAAGCTAGCCCGGTCAGTCGATAAACTTCTTTCGAAGTACCATGGCCCGTACCATGTGGTCAAGCAAACTTCGCCCATGAATTACGTCGTAGAGCCGCTTCAGCCTTCCTCTGATCAACGACGTCGAGGGCGTGAGGTAGACCGACTAAAGTCTGACTCTGCAGTCGTGTTCTGCCCATAAGTGGCTCTTTTCCAGAGGGGAAGTAAATGTAATGGAGAAGACCGGCACTACTCGCAGAAGCAGAGGGTGCTGCTCACGCCGAAAGAAGACGATTCGGCAGTGCAAGCTTTGCGCTAGTTGCTGGTTAACTTGCTGTATCTGTCTTTAGTAGTAAAGTGTTTATACCAAACGCTCAATAATGTTATAAATAACTTCCTCCATGCTTTCCTTGGCTTCATTATCTGTTCCCTTCTTATGGTTGTGATTACCTAAAATTGGGCCCCGCAGTTCCCCTTCTTCTCGTTCACGAAATAATAGGTTGCGTGATAAGAAATTATAAAACGTGGAAAGTTCACAGGCTCTATTTCCACAAGTACAGCAAAGATATTGCAGCGAAGATATTGGGCGCCGCTCTAGAAAAAGATCAAGGAACTAGATTTTTAGCGATACAGTAGAAAAAAAGAGAAAAATAAGAGGCCGTAACACGCTCTCGTGATTCCAACTCCGGCGGTAGCGATTACGCTGGAATTAGCAGCACGACCGATTAGACCATTCGGAAACAACGTACATCCTTGGCGCCCTGTTACGATAGATATTATCAAGACACTATGGTCAAACACGCGACTGCGTTGTAGAAAACGTCATTTTCGAACGTGTTTTTCTTCACGCGAGGAAATGATGACAGGCTGAAATGAAAACTATGTGTTCCTACTACTTGCATCTTCGGGCGATTTGCAGGTTTGCCTCTAGCGTTTTCAGACAGCCCGTTTTTGTCCTGAAACACGAGGCGTCGTTTCGGCAGCTTCCATAGGTTCCCATTGTTTAAACTTTGCACGTCATGGGAACAGAATTTTAATCCCCGATGTTGACGCTGCTGCATTTGTGAAGTGCGGTACAGCTCCTAGGAACAGCGCCTTTCTACGCATTATTAGAATTTGCGCCTCTATGATTTTTTATTGCCAAAAAAATGAGCCTGTCAAATTGAAAACGGGGGACCTTTCAGCAGTGACCGCTAGGAGCGCTGATTATAGTCTTCTGACGAGTGAAGACGAGTGAAGCCGACGGGAGCGGACGTGTCGAGTTGAGGTGCCATTTCAGCGCAGCAGGAGCAGCGTGCCAAAGAGATAAGTTTTGTTATTTTATATTTCACTTTTTGTTTTTTTAGGAGGGTTAGCTTAGCCAAGCAATCTTTATAAATTATTTTAATGCTTTTTCACTTTCTTGGTCTTCTCGCTGAGATAAAAGTAGGTAAAAAAATTTTTTTGCCACATCTACGCCTTGTTAGTACGAGATGATGGTTGGTACTAGGGGGAACCCACGCGTGCGTTGTTCTGAGTGCGAGCGTTCCTACGCGCTGGAAGAAACGCAGTTTAAGTCAGCACGCGAAGCGAACGGTGCAGATTTTATCTGTAGGATGTGTGTGCTAGGGTCGCGGCTAGACCGCCTAGAGCAAGACAAGGATAAGTTAGCTGGGCGGGTTGGAAAGCTAGAAAAGGAACTTCAAATCGAGCAGAAGCAGAGGAAGGAGGCAGAAGAAAAGCTAGCTAACGCAGAAATCCAGCTGAGCGCCACCATTCTGCAAAGCAATGATGAACGCATCGAGGCGAGCACCGCGAACGGAGCTGGCTCCGATGCGAGTGCAGAGACAGCCGAACCCGCCACGCCGGGAAGCAGTGGCGGAAACGTCAGTGATAGTCACGAAGGGGATACCACTGACGCGGCCGGGGAAGAAAACAAAGCCAAGGGCAAGGATAAGAAAGGAGGGGAGGGCATTGTGACTTCGGGGGAAGCTTTCGACGGTTAGGGGGAAGGAAAGCGTCGAGTTGTCTTTGTTGGGGATTCCAACATGCGTAAAGTAGAACCGGCGATAGCAGAGAGGGTAGGGGCAGACGAACGAGTCCAGGTTAGCGCGCTTCCGGGAAAGCCGATTAGAGAGGTGATAGCGAAGGCCAAGGAAGACATGTGGGACACAATGGAGGAGAGACACCTAGTGGTGATAATGGGCGGAGTGATTGACGTACTGCACGGACGAGGAGCAGGAATCACAAAGCAAATAGCCAAAGGGGTCACCGACCTGCGGAATGTTTCAAAGGAAGTACAAATCGCGGTGTCCACGGTGCCAGAGGTTGAAAGGCAGGGTTATAAAATTGAAAGGGCAGTTCTTGCAGTAAACAGGGAAATTTGGACTCTAGCTAAAGCAATGAATTTTA
The DNA here is from genome assembly GCF_013339745.2 of Dermacentor silvarum. Taxonomy (NCBI): domain Eukaryota; kingdom Metazoa; phylum Arthropoda; class Arachnida; order Ixodida; family Ixodidae; genus Dermacentor; species Dermacentor silvarum. Next base: position 106,986,154 of record NC_051160.1, on the reverse strand, counting down.
CGGTCATTGACATCAACCCAGAAGTGCACCGAGCAGGCCGCGAAGGCGCTTTTGTGCGTGACGGGAAACATTTTAGTGAAAGTATAGCAACACCGGTCGGACGTCGATTCGCGGCACGAGCTGTAGCTTTTTAGGCGGGCCCCAGGCAATCAGGAAGCAGGATTGAGTATTGAACATAGCGAAACACCAGTAAAGGGCAGAATTAGGCGACCAGGAGTCAGGAAAAGACGCAGAAAGGATAAGAATAGAGAAGGTAAAATTTGCTACATTAACATGCAGGGTGGTCGCAAGCAGAAAAAATGGCTGGAAATTCAAACGCAGCTGAATGATGAAGCGATTAGCGTGTACGCCTTGACCGAAACGCATCTACGAGATTTGGAGCAGCCGCCTGTTATTGACAACTTTGTATGGGAAGGGTGCAACAGAATGACCGGGTCAAAAAAAGGCGGAGGCGTAGGCGTACTAATTAGGCGAGGTCTGAAGTGGCGAAGGGTAAACGAGACATGTAAAGAGCACGTATGGATTAGTGGCACATGGCAAGGTAAAAAGACGTGGCTGGCAGTAGCTTACCTATGGACAAGTAGTGATAGCAGGGGAAAAAATAAGGAATTGGTCGCTTGCATTAGAAGCGATATTAATGAGTTCAGTAACTCGGGCCAGGTGATATTAGTGGGAGATATGAACGCGCACATGGACGATTTAGACGGATATACTGATTACAACGGCTCTCTAGTGCTGGATTTGTGTGATGAACAGAACCTTATATTAGTTAACAGGGAGAATAAGTGTCATGGACAGGTAACGTGGCAATGCGGAAACAGGCAGTCATGTATCGACTACGCCTTAGTCTCAGAAATGGTCTACGAACAACTAGACCAAATGATAATAGACGAAAATGGAAAAAATAGCCTGGGAAGCGATCATAGACTTTAGCATTAAAGTTTGGGCGAGATACCAGCGCAGAACATGAACCAATAGCCTCAGAGTTTTTAAAGATGAATGACGAGCAAATAACAGAGATCGCAAACAACATAGAGAAGAAAATTGAGGCTTTTCCTACAGCAGTCTGGGAATATAAGGAACTGGTGGAGGTTATGCAGCATGAAATAAGGAGGACACGGCAAAACAATTGTTGGATTGGAAAGAGCAAACCACGTAAGTGGTGGAACAAGGAAATTAAACAAGCTATAGAAGAGCGTAAAGAGGCATCTAGGCCTAGGCCTAGATCCCAACTTCTTCTTGTAATCTTCTTGTAAACTTCTTCTTGTAATCCCAACTTTTTGGCTTCTCGATGAACCCGGGTTCATCGAGAAGCCAAAAAGTTGGGATTACAAGAAGAAGAGGTGCTCCTTAGATGGAATACATACCGAGAAAAGAAAAGGGTTGCGAGTGAGCTCGTGCAAGAGAAAATTAAATGCGTAACTGAACGTTGGGTGCATAACATTCACAAAAGAGACAAAGGCGCCCCAAAAAGATTCTGGAACCATATAAAAGCACTCGGAGCTCCAACTAGAAACTCGCAAATGGCTATAAGGGATGAAGACGGTAACATCTATGAAGGCGATGATGCGCTGCGGTACATCACAGACGTTATCAGGCATAACTTCGGCACGAGAAAAAGCGTAGTTCAGACAACAGATCCAGCAACAACAGAGAGGCCTGAGAGATCAAAATTTAGCATAGAAAGCTTTTATTGGAAAAAGGCAGCAGAAAATGTCCCTAACAACACGGCAGCAGGACCCGATGAAATCCCAATACAGCTAATCAAAAACCTTGGTCCAAAAAGCAAGGCACTGCTGACTAATGCCATAGAGCAAGTGATTAGAACAAAGAAAATTCCCGTTGGATGGCGTGAAAGCAAGATGAATCTCATGTACAAAGGCAAAGGAGATAAGGATACGACGAGCTCGTACAGGCCAGTTACAGTAACGTCGGTGATATATAGAATGGCAATGCAAGCCATAAAATTAGAACTGTCGAAGTGGGTGGAGGAAAACGGTGTATTGGGGGAACTACAAAATGGGTTCAGGCCAGGCAGGCGCTTAGAAGACAATATGTTTGTACTAACTCAGTGCATAGAGATTTCAGTAGCTCAGAAAAGACCTTTATGGATAGCATTTCTAAATATTAAAGGAACTTATGACAACGTAGACAGGGAATTGTTGTGGGATATTCTTCAATACGAAGGCATAGATGACGATTTCGTGGAGCTGCTGAGGGAGATATATCGAGACAACCAAGTACAAGTGGCATGGGAAGGCCGAAAAGAAAATGAAATGGTGGGAATTCACCAAGGATTGAAGCAAGGATGCCCTCTGTCACCATTGTTGTTCACGCTTTACGTCAAGGGAATAGAAAGACGACTGGAAAACAGCGAATTAGGTTTTGATTTATACTACATGCGTAATGGACAAATGGTGCATCAGAAGGTCCCTGGACTGATGTACGCAGACGACATTGTGCTACTAGCGGACAATAAAAAAGATTTACAGATACTTGCGAATATCTGTGGGAACGCAGCGACAAATCTAGGCCTTAGGTTTAGCACAGAGAAATCAGGGATTATGATCTTTAATGAACACACGAGTAACTTCGTGGTGTCAATTCAACAGCAAGTAATACCCATAGTGAAGCAATATAAGTACCTCGGCGTACACATAAACGAAGGAAAGAATTACTCAAGCAACCACCAAGATAATCTGAAAATAAGAGGGAAGCGGAATGCAGCAATAATGAAACACAGAGCACTGTGGGGCCACAATAAGTATGAGGTGGTGCGTGGAATCTGGAAAGAGTAATGGTACCGGCGCTAACATTCGCAAATGCCATTATATGCTTAAAATCGGATATATTGGCGGGTTTGGAAGTTAACCAAAGATCAGTAGGCCGGTTGGATTTGGGAGCACACGGTAATACGACAAATGAGGCAGTGCATGGATACATGGGTTGGGCCTCTTTTGAAGTCAGAGAAGCACAAAGCAAAATTAGTTTTGAAGAAAGGCTCAGGAACATGGATGAAAATAAATGGGCGGCTAAAGTGCACACGTATCTCTACATGAAAAGCGTGGACACAGAATGGAGGAAGAGGTCAAGGAAGTTGGCAACCAAGTACAGGATAATCGAAACTGCAAATAGACAACCAGGAGTCATCAGAAAGAAAGTGAGAGAAATAGAGACCGTGAATTGGATGCAAAGAATGGAAACGAAAAAGGACAATTGAGATTTACAGGAATGAGAAGAAATTAGAGGGGAGAATCTGTACGATAACACAAAAGGCAGTGCCTTACATTGCTATTTGAGGCTCGAGCCGGTTGCCTAAGGACGAAAACATATCGGAACAAATATTCGGAACTAGATGAGACATGTGTATGCTGCACTAAAGATGCAGAAACCACTCAGCACATCCTGATGGAATGCGACGGGATCCACCCAACGAGAACCGTAGGTAAGGTGCCACTCCCAGAAGCGCTTGGGTTTAAAGTGGAAGGAAACATAAACAGATCTCTTAAAACCTGATCTCTTAAAATCATAGGCAGCGGTACAAGGTTAATTTTTGAAAAAGAAAAATAATGAGAGGTATACAAAAATGCTAGATAAAGAACATGTATAGTATACCTGATTAAATCAAGCAGGCTAGGTGACTATTTGTCGCCGCCCCGTTTCAAAGGGGATGCCAATAAATCATCATCATCGATAATCAGCGAACGCATAAAATTAGAGCTGTCAAAGTGGGTGGAGAGAAATGATGTACTGGGGGAAGTTTGGTTCAGTTAGGAATGGGTTCGGGCCAGGCAGACGCTTAGAGGATAATATGTTTGTACTAACTCAGTGCATAGAGATTACAGTAGCTCAGAATACACCTTTATCGACAGCATTTCTAGATATTAATGGCGCCTGCGACAACGTAGACAGGGAATTGTTATAGGATATTCTTAAGCACGAAGGCATAGATGACGATTTCGTGGAGCTGCTGAGGGAGATATATAGAGACAAGCGAGTAAAAGTTGTATGGGAAGGTCCAAAAGGTAATTAAGGGGTGGTAATTGACCAAGGACTGAAGGATCTCCTCTGTCTCCATTGTTGTTCACGCTTTACTTTAAGGGCATAGAAAGATGACTGTGAAAGAGCGAATTAGGGTTACATTTATGCCACGTGCGTAATGGACCAATGGTGCAACAGAAGGTCCCTGGACTGATGTACGCAGACGACATAGTGCTACTAGCGGACAATGAAAAAGATTTACAGATACTTGCGAATATCTGTGGCATTATCATCATCAGTAGCCTATATTTATGTCCACTGCAGGACGAAGGCCTCTCCCTGCGATCTCCAATTACACCTGTCTATCGCTAGCTGATTCCAACTTGCGCCTGCGAATTTCCTAACTTCATCACTCCACCTAGTTTTCTGCCGTCCTCGACTGCGCTTCCCCTCTCTTGGTATCCATTCTGTAACTCTAATGGTCCACCGGTTATCCATCCTACGCATTACATGGCCTGTCCAGCTCCACTTCTTCCGCTTAATGTGAACTAGAATATCGGCTATCCCCATTGGTTCTTTGATCCACACTGCTCTCTTCCTGTCGTTTAACGTTAGGCCTAACATTTTCCGTTCCATCGCTCTTTGTGCGGTCCTTGTTCTCGAGCTTCTTTGTTAAACTCCAAATTTCTGCCCCATATGTTAGCACCGCTAGAATGCAATGATCTAAACTTTTCTTTTCAACTACAGTGGCAATCTCCCAGTCTGGATTTGGTAATGCCTGCGTTATGCACTCCAGCTCAATTTTATTCTTCTATAAATTTCTTTCTCATGATCAGGGTCCCCTGTGAGTAATTGACCTAGATAGACGTACTCCTTTACAGACTCTAGAGGCGACTGGCGATCCATAATTCTTGTTCCCTTGCCAGGCTATTGAACATTACCTTTGTCTTCTGCATATTAATCTTTAACCCCACTCTTACACTTTCTCGGTTAAGATACTCAATCATTTGCTGTTTTCGTCCCCATTGTTGGTGAATAGGACAATGTCATCTGCAAACGGAAGGTTGCTGAAATATTCGCCGTTGATCCTCACTCCTAAGCCTTCCCAGTCTAAGAGATTGAATACTTGAATAGCAGTGAATAGCATTGGAGAGATTGTGTCTCGTAGCCTGACCCCTTTCTTGATAGGTAACTTTCTACTTTTCTTGTGGAGTACGAAGGTTGCTGTGCAATCCTTGTAGATATTTGCCAATATATTCACGTATGCATCCTGTACTCTTTGGTTACGTACTGCCTCTATGACTGCATGCTGGTATCTCTACTGAATCAAATGCTTTTTCCTAATCTATGAAAGCCATACGTTGATTGTACTCCGCAGATTTTTCTATTACCTGGTTGATGACATGGATGTGATCCATCGTAGAATATCCCTTCCTGAAGCTTGGTTGGCTGCAGTCAAGTGTTGCCCTGATTCTATTTGAAATTACCTTGGTGAATATTTTATACAATACTGAGAGCAAGCTGATGGGTCTATAATTCTTCAATTCTTTACGTTTCCCTTCTTATGTATGAGTATAGTGTTGGCGTTCTTCCAGCTTTCTGGTACACTTGAAGTCGTGAGGCATTGCGTATAAAGGGCCGCAAGCTTTTCAAGCACGATATCTCCTCCATCTTCGATTAAATCTACTGTTGCTCCATCTTCTCCAGCAGCTCTTCCCCTGGTCATGTCTTTCAAGGCTGTTCTAACTTCATCGCTAGTTATAGAAGGGGCCTCTGTATCCTGTTCATCACTACTTCGAATGAAAGTAGCTTGGCTGCTCTGGGGACTGTACAGGTCAGTATAGAATTCTTCCGCTGCTTTTACTATGTCATCGACATTGCTGATGATATTACCCTGCTTATCTTTCAGTGCATACATTTTGCTTTGTCAAATGCCTAGTTTTCTTCTCACTGATTTCATGCTGCATCCATATTTTACTGCTTCCTCAACCTTTTCCACGTTATAATTTCTGATATCCCTTACTTTCTTCTTGTTGATCAGTTACGACAATTCTGCGAATTCTATCTGACCTCTCGAGTTTGACACTTTCATGTTTTGCCGTTTTTTTTTTTTTTATTACGTCCTTTGTTCCTTGGGAGAGCTTACCTACTGGTTGCCTTGGTGCCTTACCTCACACTTCAATTGCTGCTTCTGATTTTTAACCTAGTTGTGGTTTCATTCATCACCTCTATGTTGTCTTTATCTTCCTTTTCTAAAGCTGCATATTTGTTTGCGAGCACCAGTCTGAATTAGTCTGCTTTTACCCTTACTGCGTCTAGGTTGGCCTGTTTCTTCATGACTAACTTTATTCTTTCTCTATACAAACTGAGAGAAATCCTAGACATCACTAACCTATGGTCACTGCACTTTACCCTACCTAACACTTCTACATCCTGCACTATTCTGGGATCAGCAGAGAGTATGAAATCTATTTCATTCCTTGTTTCTCCATTAGGGCTTTTCCAGGTCCACTTCTTGTTGCTATGCTTCCTGAAGAAGGTATTCATTATTCGGAGCCTATTCCTTTCCGCGAATTCTACCAACACCTCTCCTCTAGTGTTCCTAAAATCGATGCCGTAGTTGCCAATTGCTTGTTCGCCAGCCTGCTCTTTCCACACTTTTGCACTGAAGTCGCCCATGACTAAAGTATACTGAGTTTGCACCTTTCTCATTGCTAATTCGACATATTCATAAAAGTGTTCTATTTCTTCATCATCGTGTCTGGAGGTTGGGGCGTAGGCTTGTACAACCTTCATTCTATACCTCCTATTCAGCTTTATTACGACGTCTGCTACCCTCTCATTAATTCTATAAATTCATCAATCTTGCCCACTATGTCCTTATGGACAATAAATCCTACTCCGAATTATCTCTTACCTGGAAGACTTCTGTAGCAGAGGACGTGACCGCTAGTCAGCACTGTATAAGCCTCACCAGTTCTCGCCTCACAAAGGCCAATAATATCCCAGGCAATACCTGATAATTCTTCAAATAGCCCCGCTAAGCTAGCCTCACTCGATAGGGTGCACGTGTTGAACGCTGCCAGGTTCAGTTTCCAGATCTCGGTGTAGTTTGAGGCAAATCTCGAAGAAGGAACTTCTTCCGGAAATGCAGACGCTCGAGGAACTTGCCGGGGGATCCCCTTCTTCCGCAGACGGTCAGTCTTCGCGTCGCATCTCTTCATCGGCGCGGTCTGATCCCCCTACTGATTCCGTGCTCCCATAGCATAAACAAAGCCTCGAAATATTTTAGACATTTCTCGTGTTTTCGACCGGGGCCGCCGAATCGTCTTTAAGGAGGGTGGTGCACGCTCGGGCTGTCGCCCTGCTTCTTTCTCTCGGCTCGCCGTGCGTCGGGGTCTGAGAGGGTGTTTCGGCGTGCCCTCTCTCTCTCGACAGCGCAACCTTCGCGTGTCTTGTCGAAGCTTCTAGTCTCCGTTGATCACGTCGGCTGTCTGCGGCGTTTGCGCTCTCTCCCTCTGTCGAAGCTGCCTCGGGGCCGACTTGCTCCGTTGCTGAAGCGGCGCGCGCGTTGATTATGCCCACTTTTGTAACAGAAAGAAAGAGAGAAAAGTAGAGACAGTGAATTGGATGCAAAGAATCGAAACATAAAGGACCATGGAGATTCACAAGAATGAGAAGAAAGAAAAAAGAAGGGAAAATCTGTATGATAACACAAAGGACAGTGCCTTGCTATTTGAGGCTCGAGCCGGTTGCCTAAGGACCAAAATATACCGGAGCAAATATTCAGAACTAGATGACGCATGTGTATCTGCAGCAAAGATCCAGAGACCACTCAGCACGTCCTAATGGCATGCGAATGGGATCACCCAGTGAGAACCGTAGGTAACGTATACCTTCCAGACGCGCTTGGGTTTTAAGTGGATGGAAGCATCAACCGGTCAGGAGTGCAGATAAGTAAGAGACATTTAGAGTACTGGTGGAAAAAAAAGCAGGGAAGGGATTGATACGACGTGATCTTTTACAGTAATTGGTAGCTGTACAAGGCAGATTTTGAGAAAACAAAATTGATGAAATGTATACAAAAATGCTAGATAAAAAACATGTATAACATGTCTGATTAAATCAAGCAGGCTAGCTGACTATTTGTCACCACCCCGTTTCAAAGGGGATGCCATTAAATCGTCATCATCATCAACCCTGAAAGCTGGATCTGTCCCATTTGAAGCGGGCTAACGCTTGAAGATGGAATGCTGAGTGCCATTAATCTTTTTGGTAGGTGCATCTCTTGGTAAGTGATCAATTTTTTGTACAAGTGTGCCTCAGAAACACGTGCGGGATATATTGTGCAACCGATTTTCATTGCTTTATACACAGCAGTCACACATATAACCAGGCCCAATCAGTTAAAAAAAACTGTACCATAGCAATTTCTCTTCTGCGATTGTAACGTAGCTTTGGATTAAAAAAAAATATATTAATGTGTTCGTACTTCGATCTTGCGTTGTTCAAAAACGATTAGTATCACTGAGCAAGTGAACGACATGGTAAAAAGAATGAATAGTCCTTGTTTTGGCGATGGCTACAAGCAATTATGTTATTTGCAAACGCTTGCAAAGATTAAAATAAGTGTTTTATGATAAACAGGGCGCAATGCCCACCTAATACAGCTGTCGTTCTGTCACGCAGCCGCCTCACAGGCTCGTTATTACGGATAGGATTTCCGGAAAACACCTCTGAGATTTGCCCATTTTTTTCTTGCGGTCAAAACATGCTATTGCAATGCAAGTGTTTCCGCATTGCCGACTTAACCAAGACAATCATTATCCTCAGCTGGTCCTGTAGCGCGCTTCATGCCGAAAGGCGCTAGCATTGAGTGAACGCGCCCTTGTGTACGAAGTTTACTGTATCGTTGAGTGCGTAAGGACCGTAAGGGCACTCGATTTATCAAACGGCACGCATAAAAAGGAGGCACGTGAACAGAAAAATGCGCCATTTGACTCGGTGAACAGCGCGGCGCGCTTGTCTCTTGTGCAAATCTCTCAAAAATAAACAGTTTTACGGGATAGTTTCAAGATTTCGAGGCTGTTGTGGCACTGAAAGCCACAAAAATACTGTATACCAAGCTTGCGCGATGACGAGACCACGCTTGCCATCGTGTAAACCGCATTTCTGTTGGAGTGCGGGTACTCAAACTTTGCCTGCCGCTGGCACTTTATTCAAGCGAAGCTTGTATAATCTAGCCTGCGCCAGCGATATAACGCTAAAAAAACCAGCTGGTCTCAGAGCGGCGCAAGACAGCCTCCTTATGATACATGACGATCTAACCTCTGAGCGTTTGCAAGGCCCTCGAATACTAGCCACCGTTGATATACATAAGGCGTTTGACAACGTAGGAGTAGATGCTATGTTGCAAGAAATGCACGCAGTAGGACTAGAAGGTCGCATAGTGACATACATTACGTCACTATTGACAAACCGCACTCTTCGAGTCAAGATAGGAGATCGATTCTCGCCGCTTCATTACATCACACATGGCCTTCCGCAAGGCTCAGTGTTGTCCCCTGTACTGTTTAACATAGCCATGCACCATCTCCCGTATCACCTCGCAAAGATAGACAGGTTGCATCACTCAATATACGCAGACGACATCACAGTATGGACCACTGGAGGGTCACTTGGTGAGCAGCAAGATGCCATCCAAGCAGCTCTAGACACAATACAGTGTCATCTTTCAGCACTCAGACTCTCTCCTTCCCCGTCAAAAGCACAGTATATCGTGCTTGGTCCAAAGAAGTTGAGGAAAGAAGCAGTAGCTTTAATGAATGTGCCGGAAATACAAGGAAGCCCGATCGAAACAGACACTGAGCCGCTGCCGAGCAACACAAGGGCTCCTCCGAAGACTCACAAGTCGTAAGTGGGGCCTCAGAGAAGACACCCTGGTTATAATGACGAAAAATCTCATCACATCGAGAATTCTGTACGGCTTCCCTTACACACGAACCACGGTAAGGATGCGTCGTCGCCTCGAAGCAGCTCATCGTCAAAGTATACGTATAGCGTATGGTTTGCCGAAGCATACCCCAACCCATGTGCCTTACTCAGAGGCACAAATTAACACACTTGAAGAACTAAGGGAGGACGCAAGATGTGCCCAGGTGCTGAGGCTAGCCGCTACGTCTTCAGGCCGAAGAATACTCGCCCAGGTCGGTCGGAAGCCACAAGCCCCTCTTCTCCCGACACCTTCGGCGCCGTGGCTGCCCGTGATGTCGGCCATTGTTCACCCCCTTCCAACCAACGTGGGCATAAATCGGAGGCGTTACCATCACCGCAGAGCCATCCTCAACGATAATACAGCTCAATGCATTTACACAGATGCTGCTGTTTCACAGAATCACGTCAGTACTGCCTGGACGAACAGCGACGGCAGCAACACAGCAACAACTACTCATAGCACACCATTAAGTACGACCGGTGCAGAACTACAAGCGATTCTAGAGGTTGCTCAGGCAGCCAGATATGGCCGCCTCGAGCATCGCAGCCCTCTACATATATACACGGATTCGCAAGACGCCGTGCGCGAACTAAGCAAGATTGACGCACACCCGCTGGCAACCGCCATCCACGAAGAAGCAACACTTCTGCGGCACAAGGGAACTGAGCTGCACATTTATTGGACACCGAATCATATGGGCGCAGGAGGGAATGAGCGAGCAGACGCGCTCGCGCGGGGAGCAAATTTACCCACCCCCCATTCTCCTTGCCCCGTTTCCGTCACAGCTCGATCGGCAGAAGATGTCGACGCTGTCGATGCTCACCTGCAGCTCCGACAGCATAGAAAGCTTGCTCTACAAGCGCTTCTGCCCGAAGGCCATGACCCCCTCCCTCCTGGGCTTCCACGCCGGGAACGCATGGCACTCCGCCGTCTACGCACCGGCACGGCAGTCACGCCTGCGTTCAAAGCCCAATACATTGACAAGTCGCTTGACCCCACCTGCGGAACTTGCACCACGGGTGCGCCAGCCACAGCACACCACTTGCTACGGACATGTCCTGGCCTAACCTCGCTGCGAAGAATCTGCCTTGCTGGGCTGCACAGCTCAGTCGCCACACTCAATGACTGGATCCTTCCTAGAGGGACCCCTCAACACCGCAAAGCTATATGTGACAGCTTGCTCACCTACCTTATAAGAAGCGAAACCCTTGACCTAATCTAGGCACCTCACCGGAAAAACCACTCTGGTTGCCTACATGTACAATTTTCTATTTTTTATGATTTAATAAAAGTCTCTCTCTCTCTCTCTCAGAGCTGCACAGGTGGTCGGCACGCGCTCGTACCATTGCTCCCGCGTTCGTCATCGTCGTCTCTTCCACAGCTGGCTCGTTGCCGCTAATTATTCCAGCGTAGAATTTCACTTCTGTCGTCGTAATGGGCAGGCCGCGTTTACGGGGGTATGAGCCATTCATTGTCTTACGTAACGGACAGATTTAATTTTTAAGAATTTTCAGGGAAATATATCCAGAATGAACGCGCTCGCGAAACGGCTCGTCGTCGACGTGCCGATTCTAGCGTGAGGGCTTGGGAAGCCCAGGCGAAACGTCAGCAAAGAGCCGCGGACCCCGAGTTGAGGGAGCATCGTGATGTTGAGGCCAAATGTCAGCGTCGCGTCTAGCCCTAGCCCTTCAGGAATCCGAAAACGGTGGTGCACGCCTCGGCAACGCTAGCGCCAACTTCCCCGCTGCGACGGCCAGGTTTCAATACGAGTTTCTCAACCGGAACTTCGGAGCCAGCTGCTGCGCGTGTGACCAGTTGTGGTTCGAGCACAACGTGGTACTCGTCAGTGCAATTCGCCCGGAGGAACATCGTAGAAACACACGACCAGCTTCACTTACCCCCATTTCCTCGACAGGGAGCGCCTACTAATTGTTTTGAAGCGTGTGTTGAAAAATACGCCTTGGTGTATACTGGTAAAAGCTACGAGGTTCCTACGAATGTGTTTTACAGCGCAGCTCTTAGGCGCCCGTTCCTGAGGCGAGCGTCGGCGTAACCGAGCGAACGAGCACAGCGAAAGATGAAAGCGAACGCGGAGCGCAGCGTGAGAAGAAAAGCGTAGTGCCGCGAAAGTCGGGTGACGACTCCTACGAGATGGCGCCAGAGGAGCGCGCGGTCCTCTATTCACCGATCGTATGCAGCGAGCGCGTCCAATGATACCATATAGACCCTTTCACTGATTACAAACATAGGCCCTGCATGGCTTCCGGTTTTGCCCACTGACGTAGCTGCTAAATGTAACTGGCAAAGAAGCTACCATGCGTTAACACATAGCAGACTGATAAGGCACGTGACCGGAAGTTTCTTGGGGGCGGCACGTTCGCTGCTGTTATCGCGAGCATGAAACCGTCTATATGGAAACTAGAGTGTACTAGAATATGGTCGAGTGGGACGAGCGGCTGGGGCGGCGCATGCTTTGCCGTGAGGCGCCCGACGTGGAAAAATACTGGGGCGGCGCTGCGGTCGAAGTGGATTGGGCCGCATCAAGGTCGCGCCGTTAGAAACTGCTGGCGATACTGCTCGGCAGGGTCATTCGTACTACTTCGCGCGCTGGTATTGGCGTTCAGACCGCTCAAATGGGGTTCATAATTGCATATGACATGCATTTATGCCTTAAGAATAAATTAATTTCTT
>NC_051160.1:106838487-106968487 GCF_013339745.2 Dermacentor silvarum | reverse complement strand
ATGCGCACACCACCGCATGGCCGCCGACGCCGCTACCGCCGTGACACCGCACCACCCCAACCCCCTGCGGAGATAGGGTAGATGCTGGCGCCATCTCTCGACAACCGACCGCAACTCAAGGCGCGACGGCTACAATGGGTGACGCCGCAGGCATCTTTCTAGAGGAGGCGTTGTCCCGACCCTGCCTCTCTTGTCTCCGCGGCGCGTTGAGCCAGGACAGACAGACAGACAAAGAACTTTTATTCAGGTCCTGCGTTTGGACGCCCCCATTCAGAGGGAGTCGGTAGCAGTCGCGGGCCGCTCCCACGCAGAGACCGGAAGACCGTGGCCCTCCGCCCTCTCGCAGGCCCTCTGGGCAGCCCGAAGTTGAACCGAGAGGTCGCCGCTTTTAAGGGCTTACTCCCAGACCTCTTCGTTGTTGAACTCTGCGTCGCGTAACGCAGGACATTGCCAGAGCATGTGAGCTAATGAGCAGTACGCCTCTCCGCAGTCCGGACATTGCGGTTCGATGTTGGGCGAGAAGTGACTAAATCTGCCCTTCGAAGGGAAAGACCCCGTTTGGAGCATCCTAAAGGCCGTCGATTGCGATCGAGTGAGTCTAGGGTGAGGAAGTGGAAAAGCCCTCCGCGAAAGATGATAATGAGTCAACATCTCGTGGAAAGTGAGGAGCGAGTCCCTGTACCTCCCGGCGTCCCCGCCTTCGAATCCTCCGGCACCGCCGCGGTGAGCGAAACCTCGCGCACGGTCATGGGCAAATTCATTGGCGTTGGGAACATCGGGATGTACGTTGGCCCCCATGTGGGCCGGAAACCATTTTATAGTGTGAAACCCGGCAGCCCCCTCGCTCCCGAGGATGGCCACTGCTTCCCGCGAGATCAAGCCCGAAGCGAAAGCCCTAGCTGCGGACCGCCAGTCCGTGAATATATTTGGACGCGACGGGTCCTTCATTGCTATAGCGATGGCCATTTGCTCAGCCACCGTTGCCGAAACATTTCGAACCGAGGCAGAACATAGGAGGTTGCCAGTATGGTCGACAGAAACCACTGCGAAGCAATCGGAACGCTCGTACTGGGCTGCATCGACAAAGGCTGCGAGATCCCGACTATCTGCAACCGATTTTAATAAAGAACGGGTCCGAGCTATGCGGCGCCCTACATTGTATTGCGGGTGGACATTTCTTGGAAGTGGAGCTACCGTAAACGTACCACTGATTGAGGACGGTGGAGTCACTTTACGCTCGTTAGTCTCCGTAAGACCGCAGCCTATGGATTCCAGGATGCGCCTACCAGCCCGCAAGGACGATAGACGCACGACCTGAGCCATCTGCTGGGCCTCGATCACCTCCGCGAGTGAGTTATGCATGCCTAATTGTATGAGCTTCTCGGTGCTGGTGGTGATAGGCAAGCCTAGAACTCGCTTTATACTTTTGCGCATTAGTGCATCGATTTTTGCCTCTTCCCTTTTGGACCAGTGCAGCGCCGAATCGACGTAATTAATGTGGCTCATGAGAAACGCATGGTAGAGCCGTAGGAGATTGCTCTCGCTCAGCCCTCCCCTGCGGTTCGAGACCCTGAGTATGAGCCTAAGCATGTTCTCCGTCTTGGAGGTGATGCGGGCTATTGTCTGTGAGTTGCCCCCCCCCCCCCCCCCCCCCCCCCCCCTTGGACTCCAGTAGGAGTCCGAGGATCCTGATGGAGTCTACCCTGGGGATCATCAGCCCATCCCGTGTGTATAGAGCTATGGGAATCTGCTCTAAAGGAGTGAAGTTCCTCACCCCTTGTCGGATGGGTCTGTACAGTAATAACTCGGACTTAGCCGGTGACAGGCCCAGGCCCGAACCGACTAGAAAGTTCTCCGTGATGTCTAGTGCCTGTTGAAGCGCCTGCTCTACCCCGGCGCCGGACCCTCCCATGCACCACACGGTGATATCGTCCGCGTAGAGAGCATGGTTAGTCCCGCGCACCATGGCGAGTCGCTCCGAGAGGCCCTTCATGGCAATATTGAAGAGTAGAGGAGATATGACTGCCCCCTGTGGTGTGCCTCTCGCTCCCCAGGTAAATTCCTCGGATTTGACTTGACCGATCTTGAGGGTAGCCCTGCGATCCCTCAGAAAGGAGCTAACGTACGCGTGGAAACGTTGTCACAGCCCCATAACCGAGACCGCCTCAAGCACAAACTTGTGCGAGATATTGTCAAAAGCTTTGGCCAGGTCTAGAGCTAGTATGCCTCTAGTATCCCTGGTGTAGTTGTCAATAATTTGTCTCTTGATAAGGAGCATGACATCCTGTGTGGATAGTGCAGGTCTAAATCCCACCTTATTGTGTGGGAATAGCTCTTTGCACTCTATGTACCGGGATACCCGATTGTGAATCGCATGTTCAGCCACCTTGCCCACGCAGGACGGTAAGCGAGATGGGCCGCATGTTCTCCGGCGCTAGAGGTTTACCTGGCTTTGGGATGAGCACAACCGAGGCCGTCTTCCAGGATTCAGGGACCAGCCCCATCTCCCAGATTTTATTGACTTCCTCAGTGAGCTTTTCGATGGATTTATCGTCCAAGTTGCGTAAGAGCTTATTTGAGATCCCATCCGGTTCCGGTGCTGAGCCAGGAGAAAAAAAAAAGGCGAAAGCTTGCACGAGGCTGCGCAAAGCTCAAGACACAGCGAAGCTGGCCGATTGATATCGCGCGGCTAGCCTCCAACGCGTTCGGCGTCGGCAAGCAGCAGCGTCCTTGGCACTGTGCCAACCTTGCTTAGCCTGCCTACGTTTGTGGCATGCCAGGAGCGCTGTCGCTCGTAGGCGCCCACGCGTCCAGCGCTTGTCACGCGAAATGTCGTGAAAGGGAAGGTACCTCCGAAAATAATCGCTCGAGAGTACCTTCCTACATGCGTAGTTAAGTTAAACCAAGTTAGGACCTAGCAGCAACCAAGTTCATACCTAGCAGTAGTAGCCAGTAAGCTTCGCTGTGCCTAAGCTTTGCGCGACCGGGTGCAAACTTGCCTGATTTTTTCTAAAGGTGTCCATTATAAGAGACAATCGTAACAATTATGATTACCATTGACCCTTTTCGCCGAGCACTTTGCTTTAGAGAAACGAGGTGGCGCTCACGGCGGCGCGCCATACGTCTCCTCAGCGACCGCGCACGAATACGAAACCATTACAGCTTCTACCTTGCTTCTGTGCGATCAGCTGTCGGAAATGCAACTGAATTTTCGCTAACACACTGTGCTCCAATCATGCTAGATTGAATCATGTGAATTGAAGACGTGTGCAATAGCTGGCTGCAAAAATCGTGACTGGCATGTTAAGGAATGGAATGAATCTGTGTGGCCAAGTTCGCGGACCGGTGCTGCAACTGTCCGAACGTGTTACCGGCACTTCGAGATGTACGGCTTTCCTCGAAGATACAGAAATTTGCTCATACACCAGCCTTGTATCGCTAACCTTCAAAGAAAGGGCTTCATCCCCAGAACGTCGGCAAGAGTGAGTACCGCTCGTTAAACAATGACAAAGGGAGTAGCGCCGCTTCCTGTCATAGTAAGTTTCGCGCACGTTATCTATACACATCTGTCCCAAATGGCAGGAAAACGTACGCCCACTCTATCGCCGACGTATCAAGAATAAGTGAATGGACGCATACTTGAATATATGCGCACTGTATACGCACAATAAATGACGGACTACACCGATGGCACACGAATGGTCGGAGCTAAATGTTTCGTGACGGTCCACAAGAGTAAGCGAGTTACTAGCTGTAATATATATTTGCTACAAGGTATTCCAATGTACAGAACAGCTACGTTTCAAGCCGTGTGCGCAGCAAGAACAAATCTATCGTAACTGAGCACACCCGCGAGCGATTAGGCAGAAAATAATCAGATAGCGGCCGCACCGAGGAACTTCACTGAGTCAGAAACTGACAAGCCACTGCTTCAAAATACTTGCCGAATAAAGAACAAAGAGCAAAACACACTAATCCTGACTCAATTCATGAGCGGAATATTTGGATAGCTTGGAATATATATTTAGCCCCGTTTTTAGAACAAGCACCATATGCGCTGCTTGCGCCGTTTGGGCATAGCTTAATCAGCTCCGAAAGCGGTTTTGCATGTTCTCTGAAGCTGTGATCAAAGCTTCGTGTCGTCCACCTAGTCACCGTCTACGATATCTCCGAAAACAGAGGTTTTCTAAGCCGCGCCGACGTCATACACTTCCATTGTAAACAAGGATGCAGCAGAGGTAGTTGAGGCAAGCAATGGACGCGTCACCACGTGATCAAACATGGCAGCGCCCACGGGATTGCCGCGAAAAGGGTCAATACTCCAGCCTTCTCCAATGTAGGCGAATGTATCTTGAAAATTAGAGATTTTCTTCAATAAAATAAGATTTTACCCCATCGTTTTCCTACTTACTAAAGGTGAAGAACGAGGGTCATTTATAAGCCAATATATTCACATCGCTAAATATACTGAGATCACATAAGGTGTCCCCTTTCAGCTTCAACTTGACGGCCAGATTATGCTTTTTGAATTGTGTTCTGCAGTCCGCACTACTTACCCTGACTACTTATCTTATGGTTCAATGTGCTGCAGTGATTCTGCGCAACGTCCACGTAACAGTGCCGTCAGTTTTTGCATTGATATTCTTGTTGTGAACAAATGCTGTAGATGACAAAAACCACTTCCAACCCGAGGTTTGGTGCGTCTGCACGGTCGCTTTCTTACCGGGTAAAGTGGGCCAATCCCAGAGCTAGATTAATAGTATCCCTCAGACCATCTATTTTCCTGTCGCGCGGAGGGTAGGTGGGCTATCCCCGTCTTGAAATCCTGACGGAACAAGAACGTATTACCCGCCAGGTTGGCTCAGTCAGCTAAGGCGTTGCGCTGCTGAGCACGAGGTCGCGGGATCGAATCCCGGCCGCGGCGGCCGCATTTCGATGGAGGCGAAATGCAAAAACGCCCGTGTGCTTGCGTTGTAGTGCACGTTAAAAGAACCCCAGGTGGTCAAAATTAATCCGGAGCCCTCCACTACGGCGTGCCTCATAATCAGAACTGGTTTTGGCACGTAAAACCCCAGAAAGAAGAAGAACGTATTCGCTATTTGCTGCAAAATGTGGTGCAAGATACGAGCGGTTACAGGTGCGTTATTGCGAAGCCACATAAAGGAAGCTTCTGCGATGAGACAATAACGTTACCGCGCGTTCTTGGAAATCAAAAGAAAAGTGTTACCTGTTATGTCTAGTTTTGTTAGTTTAGTTGTCGGCGAGAAAAAAAAATACGAGCGCGCAAGGACATATTGATAGGATTGCGCTCGTCTTGTTAATATGTCCTTGTTCATGAAATTACGAAAATAAATATGTGCCAAATATCCCAAGAACAGGGTAACACCGCGAAACGACGAAGGACAAGAAAGGCAACACACACCAGCGCTGGTGTGTCTCCTTCGTCGCGCACCAATAAATATGCACCACCTAGCAATCCAAGAAATTCTTCCCGTTGTCTCTCATTGCGCATTTGATTGAAACATTTCAATCAACGTTTTAAGCTTCGCCTAACGTTGATTCGAGCAAGTGCATTTCTTTTTTTTTTTCGGAAATTTAGTAGAGCAATGTAACATATCTGTAGCTGCTGTGTAAGAGAATTTTATCATGGCAGCTGTCCAGTATCAAAGAGGAGATCGCGACACGGTATATGGCTGCGCGGAACATGTATAGCATGGGATTATCGCCAAATACATATCTGCGTAAGTGTACGTTCATGGACACATACACGAGAGACGCCTGAAAGGACATTTTTTTTCCGCAACTATAAAGAGTTGCTAGAACGGGGTTTACGTACCGGTGGCAAGCGCACAGAAGGCTGCAAGCAATGACAGCGGCACTGCGGCGGTGCCGCACAAGTCGGAAAGCACGCCGCCCAGCGGATATCCCACTGCAAGAACGAGTGGGGTGAGTCGGTGGCAGGAGTGGGCCCGTTGTCCGCTCACCAACCACTCCGAGCGCGCCGGCCGCCAACGCCCCAGCTAGCTTGCGGTTGCGCTCGGTACCTCGGAAGGTAGCCGCCAGTGCCGCCAGACCTGTGCATCGACCATGTAATTAGATCGTTGGCGGTTTCTCTTAGGGGATATTCACCGGATATTTTGAGGCAGGAGGAGCCAATACCATGTAGCGCCCTCGCAGCAAGAAGCACGCCAAAGCTACCGCCCACTGCAAATACTGTGGAAGAGCACACGGTTCAACCAAGGGCTTCTCATGACATACCAGGAGGGCTCACATGAGGAGGAGAGCAGCAACACGGCGTCTCCAACGGCTAGCAGGTACCGCGAACCGAGCCTGCACACGCAAAAATGAGGCATGAAAAAAAAAAAAAAACTGCTCCAATTCGGTGCGTAAGAATTCTAGCTGGAACCTAAAAAAAGCCGTAGTACAGCTGTGTGTTCGGCACGGCAGTAAACGCACTTGGAAAGCATTTTAGCGCAAGTAGAAAAGAGCTGGGCAGAATGCAAGGACTTGGCTCAAGTCGTTCGCGCTGTTTTTTTTTTGTTTTTTTCTATTTTTTTAAGCTTTACACATTCATTGCGCGTTGTTCGTCAAAACTCCTATAGAATTTTAGATGTCGAAAGGCATAGTCTTTTCTACTTGTACTTCCAAAATAGAATACCTGGATATAGAGAGCAGCGTCCATGTTGCGTTTTCACTGTCCTTTGCGCGCTGTTCCCACTCTTGCAATATTTCTTGCCAACTCTCACCCTATTCATTGGTCTGATAAGTCGTCTGAGCACATGTGCATTACTACACGCGGCGAGCATCCGCTGACAGCAGGCCGGAGCTCCCTCAGGCGATCGTTCAGAGCCGTTTGGCCTATGAAGCATCTTGCGCATAAAAGCGGAATCGGGAAAACTATCACAACCTTGAATTTTACAAAGGTGCTTCTTTGTGCAGCCGTCTTTTTTACAGCGCTCTTTAACAAGCGGCAAATCCCCGAGAGCCGAAAAAACAACATGAGTTCCGCACTTGCTCGCCGCCTTCTTTAAGTGGTGGGGACATATGGCACAACCACGGGGCAGCTACTTTGCCGTGCTTTTTTGCAGCTTCAGCTTTTCAGTTCATCTTTCAGTTTCAGTCAAGAAACTGAGGGTGGTGAAAAACAACCAGCGCTTTGCTGGCCTCGTCGCCCCATAGCGTCGGGCACTGTCAGCGCATGATACAGGTCGATGCATGACAGTCGTTCCGCATTCTGTAGTGCGAAACGAAGTGCACTGTCCAAAACAAATAATTTTTTTCCAATGAATCGCAAATCAACTGGTTACAAAGCATATTAACTAATCGACGTATGCTGTCAAAACAACAGACAAAGAAACAAATCAAGAAAATATACACTACAGAAACTAGACTTGCAAAGTTATACATGTACAAGATAGACTAGTAAGAAATGACTCAACTATACAAGAGGCTATTAACAGTAGTAATCACGAATTGCAGGAAAGGGCCGAATTCTCAAGTGCTCACAGATTAATGTGTTTAAAAATTTTGGCAGCAGATATTTAAACATCACTAAGGTATAAATTGTACGACACTGGTAGTATAAAAGTATCAGGTTTCCTAGTTGTACAGAGGTTTTTATAACATTTCAGTGAAAAAATTGTTATTATTGGTTATTTGTCTTTTATAAAAGCAAGCAAATTTATAATCAAAGAAACAGTTTACAGGTATCATTTTGTATTCAAAGTAAATTGGTCTTGTTTCAGAATCATGAGAAGCGTTAACTCTTTCTCAAGACATCTTTTTTCTGCAACACTTGATGTTTTAAAATGTTAGCCATTCTGGTATGACCCCGGAGCAGAAAACAGTAAGTTATGTAGGAGTAGAAAAATGCGTACTATCGGACAGTTGTAAGTCCTTCTTGGGCCATCAGTCTTTGTTGCGTGAAAAACACCTATAACTCTAGCTACCTTAAAGATAATGTAACATGTGCGTCCTGTCACATGGTTGGCGTGCCTTCACAAGCTCGATCACGGTGCCTGATGAGGAGTTGGAGGACATTTAGGGTGAGAAATGATCGCTTTAGTTTTATATAGTGAGAGAATTCGCCCATTGTGATAGTATACGTGTGATATGTTAATCAGCAGAATGCGATTCATGCTTGAAATGTGGTTGTGTCGCAGCAGTGGACAGAAGAAGGGACAGAGAGAGGACCAATGGCGCTCTTTGTTTTGCTACGCCCATTTCAAGTGTTATTTTTTCGCTATTTCATTTAGCTGTTAATAGACTGGTACTGTCATCAGCGTATATGCCAGTGTGTCGTTGATATAGATATTAAAAAGGAGTGCTCTTAACATGTTGCCTTGGGGAACGCTACAAACATTTTCTAAATGTTCAGATGTGCAGTGGTCTACAGATGCTGTCTGCAACTGCATGAGATGCGATTCAGTTAAGCGCGTGACCGTGGATACCATAGTGGTCCCAGGTGGTCGAAATTAATCCCTCCACTACGGCGTGCCTCATAATCAGAACTGGTTTTGGCATTTAAAAACCCCAGAAAGCAGAAATGGCTATGAATTACACGTTCTAGCCCTTTCGTAAAATTTGGAAGCACGCTGATTGTACAGTAATTTCGTAGCACATTTCTGTCACCTTTTTTTGTGGAGTGCAGTCACCCTGGCAAGTTGCATATTATTTATTTTGTAGTGACAAATACCGGCGCCAGCAGAGGACGAAGACGTTTCTTGTTGTTGGTGCTCGCTCCGCTTGGCCGTTGCCTGTTTCTGGCCTTCATAAAAACGCCTAACCTTGAACGCGCCTTATTAATTGGTGGAGCGTGCTGGTTCCCTCCTGGAACTCCGTACCCGGACTCTACCCCCCGCCTCGGAAATGCCTGACGACGCGCCACAGCAGGGTGCTCCCGCACCACCGGTGGTCGCCTGCTCCGGCGTACCACGACAGCGAGACCCTGTCATTTTCAACGGCACCGACGAGCACGACGTCGAGGACTGGCTCACTTCGTATGAGCGGGTAAGCGCCCACAATAAATGGAATGACGGCGACAAGCTCAGCTACGTCAACTTCTACCTGGCGGGCGTAGCACAGCTGTGGTTCCACAACCACGAAGCTGATATTGCCAACTGGTCCGCCTTTAAAGCGAGCTTCGCGGAAGTCTTCGGCCGACCCGCTGTTCGCAAGCTCCGCGCAGAACAGCGCTTACGCGGTCGCGCCCAACAATCCGGCGAGAACTTCACGTCCTACATCGAGGATATTGTGGACCTCTGCCGTCGCATCAACCCTGCGATGTCCGAAGCCGATAAAATCAGACACATCATGAAGGGGATCGAGGACGACGCCTTCCACATGCTCATAGCCAAAAATCCCCAAACTGTCACGGACGTGGTTCAGTACTGTCAGAGCTACGACGAGTTGCGGAAACAGCGCATTGCTACACGTCTCATGCGGCAGATACAGCAGTTTGTCCGAGAAGAAGTGGCGCGACAATTGTCGCTTGTTTCCTGCGTCCCGGACTCTGCGCAGGCGCTTGCTCCGACGCTACGACAGGCCATAGAGGAGCAAATTTCTGAGGCTCTCCCAACCAGCTACCAGCATCCGCCTGTTTCCGCTCCACTCACCTATGCTGAGGTCGCACGCCGCCAGTCACCAGCAATGCCACTCCGCACGGATCCTGTTCGACCAGCAAATACCTTCTACGCTGCGCGTGCGCCTGTCCACCCGAACCCGCCTCCTTTTCGCCGTCCCGCACCGCCGTCCACTAATCCTTGGCGCACCCAGGACAACAGGCCTATTTGCTACTTCTGTTGTTTTCCTGGCCATGTCGCACGTTTCTGTCGTCGTCGCGACATCCGTACTAGTGCGGGCGAAGTAAATCAAGGCTACTTTCCTTCTGAGCCACCACACCCGATCTCCTCCCACTCAACGATGAACAGCTGCTCACCGAATCGACGTGACTACGGCCCACGTCGGTCGCCCTCACCACGTCGCCGTTCACTTTCCCCAATGGTTCGTCGCCCCCCACCAGTCCAAGCGGAAAACTAGCCCTCGCAGTTCCGGAGGCAAGAACTGCGCTCGTGTCGACAACATCAAGGCCTCGATTTCTACCTGCGAACGAAATCACCGTGAATATCGAAGGTGTTTCTGTGCAAGCACTTGTCGATACTGGAGCCGCTGTGTCTATTCTTAGTGGAGAACTGTGCCGCAAGCTCAAAAAAATTACGATTCCGCTTTCCGACGTCTCCCTGCGTACCGCAACCGCGCACCACATTCACCCTTCAGTGGCATGCACAGCTCGCCTTGTCATTCAGGACGTTTTGTACGTAGTCGAATTCGTCGTTTTTTCACCGTGTTCACACGACGTTATTTTGGGTTGGGACTTTCTTGCTGCTAACCATGCCGTTGTTGACTGTGCGCGTGCCGAACTTGAGTTGTCGCCGACGTGTGACGCCGCATATGACAAGCCGCCTTCTCGAGTGGTCGTCGCCGCGGACACTGATATACCTCCTTTGTCTTGTGTTCTTGTGCCACTTTCTTGCGACTATGCTCCCTCTTCCACCGCCCTGTTTGCGCCCTCCGAAGCCTTCACCTCTCGCAAAGACTTTCTCCTTCCTTTTGCAGTTCTCACAGTCGAAAACTCTTGCAGCGCCATTTATGTCACGAATCGGTCCTCTTCCCCAGCCACCTTATTCCGTGGTGAATGTATCGGTCGGCTTGACGATATTGATTCCGCCTACTCCACTCAACTGCCTGACGACGCGATGAGTCTTCACGTCGACAGCATTACTCCTGTTACCACCGCCGATTCGTCCTCCTTAGAAGCCTTCCTCCCGTCCATTGATTCCGAACTTCCACCTGCCCAGCGTACCCAACTCTTGGAACTGCTCGATCGCTTTCGGCTGTCGTTCGATCATGAGCAATCTTCCTTGGGCCGCACATCCTCCATCGTTCACCACATTGACACCGGCACTCATGCACCCCTACGCCAGCGTCCATACCGAGTTTCTCACGCTGAACGTCGTGTCATTGATGAACAGGTCAACGACATGCTTCATCGTGGCGTAATACAACCCTCGCACAGCCCTTGGGCCTCCCCAGTTGTGCTGGTAAAGAAAAAGGACGGTAGCATTCGATTTTGCGTTGATTATAGGCGCCTTAACAAGATCACACGAAAAGATGTTTATCCGCTGCCCCGAATCGACGACGCTCTCGACTGCTTGCAAGGAGCAGAGTTCTTTTCCTCTTTGGACCTTCGATCTGGGTATTGGCAGGTCCCTATGAATGACACTGACCGTCCGAAGACAGCGTTTGTAACCCCAGACGGGTTATACGAGTTTAACGTGATGCCATTCGGCCTTTGTAATGCGCCTTCCACCTTCGAACGCCTCATGGATAACATTCTTAGATGCCTCAAATGGCACACGTGTCTGTGCTACCTGGACGACGTCGTAGTCTTTTCCAAGGACTTTGACTCCCATCTAAAGCGTCTCGCAAGCGTCCTGACTTGCCTTTCCGACGCTGGAGTGCAGCTTAACCTGAAGAAGTGCCACCTTGCCGCCCGCCAGCTTACCATCTTAGGTCATGTTGTCAGCAAGGACGGTGTCCTTCCCGACCCTGCAAAGCTTCGCGCCGTCGCCGAGTTCCCCAGGCCGTCTACGCTGAAGGATCTCCGTAGCTTTATAGGCCTGTGTTCGTACTTTCGCCGATTCGTGCGTAATTTTGCGTCCATAATCGCCCCCTTAACGCAGCTGCTTGCCAACAGCCAAGGCATCTCGGCATGGTCTACAGCTTGCGAAGACCGTTTGCCACCTTACGCCATCTTTTGATATCCCCACCTATTCTACGCCACTTTGACCCAGACGCTCCAACAGAAATCCACACAGACGCTAGTGGAGTCGGCCTGGGCGCTATTCTATCCCAGCGTAACTCTGGCTTCGAAGAGTACGTCGTCTCTTACGCCAGCCGCACTCTCACCAAGCGGAAATGAACTATTCGGTCACGGAAAAAGAATGTCTTGCTATCGTTTGGGCAATCACCAAATTTAGACCTTACGTATATGGCCGTCCATTTGATGTCGTGACTGATCACCACGCCCTGTGCTGGCTGTCGTCATTAAAGGACCCCATCTAGTCGCTTAGCTCGTTGGGCGCTTCGTCTCCAGGACTATGACATCCGTGTTGTCTACCGGTCAGGCCGTAAGCATTCGGATGCCGACGCTCTTTCGCGCTCACCACTGCCTGATGAGTCTGGTGCTGCGTCTGTCTCAAGCTATGATTCTTCCTCTCTTACATTGGCCGACATGCCATCCGAGCAACGCCGGGATCCTTGGATAGCATCTCTTCTAGATATTTATCTCAGCCATCACCCCGCACCACCGACCCGCTCGCTTCGGCGCACTGCTCGCCACTTTGCCATCCGCGAAGGGCTCCTGTACCGCCGCAACTACCTCTCTGATGGCCCGTAAATGGTTGTTAGTGATTCCTCGCACTCTACGTTCTGACATCTGTGCCCTCTTTCATGCGGATCCTCAATGCGCCATGCCGGTGTCCTAAAGGACGTATGCACGCCTACGGCTTCGATACTACTGGCGCGGAATGTACCGCTTCGTTCGGCAGTACGTCCGCTCGTGCTCCAAGTGTCAACGCCGCAAGAGCCCACCTAACCAGATAACAGGCCGCTTCAACCATTGCCTTGTCCACTCCGGCCTTTCGACCGTATCGGCATTGACTTGTACGGCCCTCTACCGAAAACCCAGATGGCACATCTCACGCGCTACGCCGAAAACTTCAGCGCTTCCGGCGGCCACAGCACGTGAAGTCGGCTCGTTCATCCTCGCAACCTGTTCTTCGACATGGTGCGCCTCGCGAGCTACTGAGTGACCGTGGTCGTTCATTCCTCTCCGAGCTGTAGAAGCCCTGCTCCGCGAATGCAACGTTGTCCATTGAACTACGAGCGCCTATCATCCGCAACCAATGGTATGACTGAACGCTTCAATCGCACTCTCGGCGACATGCTCGCTATGTACGTTTCCGCTGACCACACTAACTGGGACCGCATCCTTCCCTTTGTTACGTATGCCTACAACAGCGCCACTCAGTCGACCACGGGATTCTCTCCTTTCTTCTTCTTTATGGTCGCGAACCTTCCTCGTTTATGGACACGATTCTTTTGTATCGCCCCGATGCTTCAGAATCTACGACTCTATCCGAAGCTGCCACCTATGCCGAAGAATGTCGTCAGATCGCACGTTCTCTTACCGCGCAAAAAAACCAGGCCAGCAGCAACATAGTCGAGACGCCGGCTTGTCCTTTCCATCATATTCACCTGGATCGCTGTATGGCTCCGCGTTCCCTCGTCTACTCCCGGCCTTTCCACAAAGTTCATCTCAAAGTATGACGGCCCTTACCGGGTTCTACTACGACGTCCCCGGTCAAACTACGTCATTGAGCCCGTTCAGCCATCTACGGACCAACGGCGTCGCGGACGCGAAACTGTTCATGTCGACCGACTGAAGCCGCACTACGACCCACCAGTGCTGCCTGTTCCATAGGTCGCCAGGATGGCTCCTTTTTGCCGGGGAGTGATTGTAGTGACAAATACCGGCGCCAGCAGAGGACGAAGAAGAAGACGTTTCTTGTTGTTGTGTGCTCGCACTCGCTCCGCTTGGCCGTTGCCTGTTTCTGGCATTCATAAAAACGCCAAGCGCATCTAACCTTGAACGCGTCCTATCAATATATATATGCGGGTGTCAGGCACCACTCAATGCCTGAAAATTCAGTGGACTGGAGCAGGATTCGAACTTACGACCTTCAGATGTGAAGTGGGTGTTCTACCTCTGCTCACCCTACCACTTTTTTTCTATTACTGTTTCTTTAACGATTCATTTGAAAAACGCGACATGCCGTTATAGTTTGCAGTGAAGCTGTAGGAGGATGTGACGGCGGCTGTACGAGCCGTGCAGTGCCTTCGTTACCTGCTCAGAAGGGTAAAGGCGGCGAGCCGAGCGACGGGGCTGCGACGACCAGCGCGCCTGGCTTTCAGAACGACACTGCGCGTGCCGAGCTTGCGCCCCGAGCACGCGCTGCGCTTCTTTATTTTCACTTCGACAGACGGCGCCAAGGCACCGGCTGAGAGGCGCGACCAAAGCGCTTCACGCTGCGCCGTTGGTGGCGTACAGGGCCCCCCGCCCAGACGGAACGGGGATAAATTAGGTGCCAGGAGCAAACTTCAAAAGAGTCCGGTCGGGGTCAGTCCAAGTGGCGAGTCCGTTGGAAGCGAAGAGGTCTAGCCAAGTCCCGCCGGTGGACGAGGCTGCGAGTGGCGGTGCGGACGCACGGCACACAGCACGACGGCACGGAGAGCGAGGAGGTAGACGCTGCCTCTGCAGCAGTTCATGTAGGCCAGGTGAAACGAACGGGGACCGGGCGCTGTCATTGGTCGGCACGACCAGCTGCAAGCTCGATCGTCACGCGCTCGAAGATGCGTGAGCTGTGGTGGATGCAGCCTGTGCACGCGCATGTCCGGTATTGCCCGACCCGCGTAGATGTCGCAAGGTGCAAGCCTCTGTGCGCGACACCGCCCGAGTCATGTGAACAGAGTCCGGCACGCTCCTGGCGGAGCTTGGGTGATGCCGCGGTCATCGGCGTTGGAGTCGAGTGGCGCTCCAGACGGTGAGGACGTCGTCGTCGGGCAACGCTCAATGACGGCACCGGCGCAGGCTGACGAAGATCTGGTAGAGCCGGGGCAGCAGCTGCCGGTGAAGTTGCTTGGCGAGCGCCAACGTGGCCACGAAGCGAAGGACAGGATCAGGTGGTGTGAGCGAGACACCATCAAGACTCGCGTCGCGGGATGTGGTGCGGCAGTCCATCTGATGTATCCTCGTCGTGTGCTGATTGTGCACAGCCTTCAAACTCCGACTTGTCAGAGTAGTCGCTAGAAAGGCCCAGCGGCAGGTTGACCGCAGGAGAGGACGGGGAGCGCTGGGCAGGGAAGAAGGTCGCTGCGGCTGCGCGTCGCTCTCTCTGGCGGGTAGATTCCGCGGTGTAGCTGACAGCTGACACGGTCGGAGGCAGCGGAGTCGGCACGGAGCAAGACTCGTGCTCTGACTCTGAGGCTCGCTCAGCCGGCAGCGTGGGACCAATCCGGTGAAGTGTAGGTTAGGAGGCCGAATGGCAGGAGTAACGTCGTTGGCGCCAGACCCGATGGCGTGCGGCACGGGAACCGGCGTAGGGTCAGTGATGGCACCACTGTCGCGTGACATCGTTGGAGGCGAGCAAGGCGATGACGTGGCCGGTATCGCGGTCGTGTCGATACCCTTGGTGACGCCATGATGCGCGTACGCGCACGAAAGAGACCCCTGGAGAGAGCCGGAGGCCGGGGACTGTGCGGTAGCGCATCGGGCGGTCGACGAGACTGTGTCGGGGCAAGTCGAGAGAGGAAGGCTTGCCTGATGGTGGCTAACGGCGCAGGAGCAGACGCGTCTGGTGCTGGCGGTGAGGGCGTTGGCACAGAGTCGCTCACCGTGCGTTCAACCTCTGGAAGAGGATGGTAGGCAGCGCCGTAGAAGTCGAGGACAGACTGCCGCAGCTCGTCGTAGGGGCGCGGGCCAGGCAATGGAACGCCGAGGCAGAGCTGGAGATTAAGTGGCAGGGCGTGAAATAGCACCTCATACTTGAACTCCTGAAGCCAGATGGTATTCAGCTCCAGAGCAGCCTCGAATTGGGCGAACCAGACGCCGACGCAGCGGGACAAGAACGGCGGCAGTGGCGGGTCAAACTGTGGCTCCGGCCAGCGGGCCATGTCAGCGTGTCGCTCGGTGGAAGGCGCATTCTCCCGGGTCACCAATGTATACAAGGGACGAGACGGCGGCCGTACGAGCCGTGCCGTCGTCCCTGATCAGAAGGCGAAGACGGCGAGCGGAGCGGCGGCTGTGATGACAAGCGTGGCTGGCTTTTAGAACGACACTGCGCGTGCCGAGCTTGCGCCCCGAGCACGCGCTGCGCTTCTTTTTATTGCGATAGCAATTATATGGACACTCAAAAGCAGATTTCTGCCGTCGGCGTCGCCGTAGCCGCCGCCGTCGCCGTGAGGTTCCGTATGACGTCAATGGAGTTGAAATCATCGCCGATGATGATAAGTGGTTCTTGAGGGAAAAGGAAAGGTTGGCGCTATCTTCTGCAGCCCTTGAGGGAGCACGGCTCAGCGCCAAATCATCGCCGATGATAAGTGGTTCTTGAGGGAAAGGGAAAGGTTGGCGCTATCTTCTGCAGCCCTTGAGGGAGCACGGCTCAGCGCCAATTCATCGCCGCGCGCCGAACGCAGTATGTGCGAGTGAAAGGGCGCGAGGGCGCGCGCTTTCACGGGGATGTGAACGCACGGCGAACAAACGCGCGTTCTGCGCCGTGCTCGCTTAAGGGCTGCAGATGTAAGCGTCCCTTTCCTCCTTTACAATCACCATATATGTAGAGCAAACGCGCCTTCTTCCGACCGCGAGAGGCCGTGGGGGAGGGGCGGAGGGGGAGGGAAGGGAGGCGACGTTAGCTGCGGCACCAAGTGCCTATTTATATCAGAGGCTCCGGCAACAGTACAACGCCGCAAGCATTTTGAGCGAAAGGGCAAAACGCCGGCGCTCGACAACGTTCTGCGTGTTGCGGTCTGCTGATGTCCAGTTTATACAGCTGATAAAGCGCGCATTACTCCGTATAGCTCTCTTCAAATTTGCTATCGCAATTGAGGCTTCGCCTTTCAGTGAAACTGCGACGACTTTTTTTCACTTCGACAGCCGTCGCCAAGGCACCGGCTGAGAGCGCCGACCAAAGCGCTGCGCGCTGCGGCGTTGGTGGGCGCTACAAAGCTAAGCCTTCATGGCTTTCTACTGCGCTGAACCCTTCTCGCGAACACTTGAGAAGAACCTAGAAGTGCGACTCCACCAATCGAAATACTTGCAAAACACAAATTGTGTCATTACCCTCAGCTTCATGCAAAAATTAGAAGAGGGAAATCGTGGAGCACGAACGTTCGGTTACAATGGCAACGTTGGGAAGCACGTTGTATTATTCCTTGTCATGACAGCCTCTGTCGTTCTCATAGCTTTATTGCGATTTATGTCTTTATTCCAAAGCAATAAAAATATCCTGAATGCACAAAAACGATAGGTTGTTGCACGCGTGTTTAAATAAAGAGAGTCGTTGAATATATACGACATTGTCGCGGAACCGTTTCAAACGAGAAGGAAGAAGTTTATGAAAATCTGTTCATTAAACATGTCAATACAAACAGCTCTACTTCTACAAATCGTAGACTCTAGAGTTCCAGTTCTTTGACATAATTGGTTGTAGCAAACTCTATGCAATTCGCTGACACTATCGATTTGAAAAAGACATGATTCTATAATAAAGAAAAAGTTCCATTACAGAACTGTATTCACTCGCATTGCGTTCGCACTTTTCTTTCTTTTGCCTCAAGTGTTAGCGAAGTAGATGTGTGAACATTTCCTTTAGAACGGTCTAGATCATAAATATAGAAACGAAAACGAAACTACACATCCCGCCCATAAGTTCAAATCTAAGAAGCGAAGTGATAAAAATACAATACCCCTGGGTATACTCTTCGCAGCGTTTCGCACCACAGTAATTGCCTGCTGGCCAGCAAGAAAGTAAAACGCACAAAAGCCACCACGTGACCCACGTGACCATTCATGCGACTGCCTCCGCCAATGGTCCCCGGTGTAATGACGCTGTATCAAGGGGGGGGAGAGGGGCACTTGAGCGCGCTGATCCTGTAGATAGCGTAATTATCTAGTGCACTTTACTAAGCTACAGTTCGATTAATCAGATGGGCATAACCACAAACCCCAGGATGGTATACGTAGAATGTTTCCTTACGTTCAAGTAATTGTCTTCTAAATGATGTCTGTCTGTCGCATTGATGCTATTAAGGTAATTTGTTTTTTCACTGCGTAATTTCGTAGAAAACGTATAGGATGGTAAAGATAGTTGTGCCCTTTACGTATTTTGCTAGCGTTCCACTTAGCGTTTGCCCTTACGCGTTCCTTAGCGTTCTCACACACCGATGTGTCATGAATTTCAGGAGTCACATGCATGCTCCAAGGCGACGCCGCTAGACTTAGGCCAGTGTTCTTAGGAAAGCGCACTAGAGGAGTCCTGCTACAATGCACGCCTCATAACAAACTCGTTTTGATGGTGGCAAGAAGTTATATCGCTATACGGGGTGATAATTTTTGAATTTTACGGAATTTTTTAAAATCGCCCTTGCAGTTAGCATAATTCTATCCCTTGATCTAGAATTATTCAGAGAGGCGGACAATACTTGCACGAGTAATTTAATAACTTATTATTTCGATAGCAATTATATGGACAATCCAAGCGGATTTCTGCCATCGGTGTCGTCGTTGCCGTCGCCGTGAAGTTCCGTATAAAGTCCAAGGGTGATAAAATAATGGCCGCGTGCCGTATGCTGTATGTGTGAGTGAAAGCGCGCTTTCACGGAGAGCTAACGCATGGTGCAGAGCAAACGTGACGTTTTTCGTCGTGTGAAAGGCCGTGGCGGGATGGGAGGGAGGGAGGCAATATTTAGCTGCGGCACCAAATCCGTATCTTGTGACCGGGCGCAAGGGGAACTGGCGACTCAATCTCCCACGCGAAAGGAGTAAAGCAGGAAGGCAGCGCAGGAGGCAGGGGGTGCAGCTTCTACGCTGCCAGCAACTGCGTACTTGTACTTTGCGCGGCTGTCGGAACGCTTGCTCACTCCAGCGTTCTGACAGTGGTTGTCTACGGTCATCGAGTGTAATCTATTCATGTTTCCCTGTGTGCTCTGACACCATGCTTGTTAATTCAGTTAGTAGGCAAAAGTGTCCACGTTTGTGCAGCCAATAAAACTACTATCCTTACTCCGTATAACTCTCTACTAATTTTCTATCGCAATTGATGTTTCGCCTTTCGGGCAGAACTGCAACTTTTTCAAATAATTAACAAAGATTCGCTAATTATCTTCGTTAATAATTGCTCTAAGACTGTATTGCAATTTACGAATTGTTGCTCGTGAGTTTCTAAGCCGTATCCACTTGGAATTATTTACAGAACGACAGCAGTTTGTAGATAACCTCCAACAAACTTGCCTTAAGAATGCACCATTGTACGACTCATTTTTTCAAAACAAAATGCTATAATTCTAAATTCTACAAGTTCTAAATTGCAACCTGTGCCTTAAAGTAATACTGAAAAAGGTATTGAGTGAACTTTTGCTACTTAGTTGAATATGTGTTCTGAATTCTCGTGCTAGTAATGTACGCGTCTTGCAATAATCCAGCTTATTGACAAACAATTTGCTATCTCCCGCGGTAGATTTAAATAAATGCTTCTGTAGATGTAAAAAAATGGTCATCCAGTATTATTTCAGTGCTAGGCACATTACCACTGACATTCATTGGGAGATCAA
Organism: Dermacentor silvarum; assembly: GCF_013339745.2. Lineage (NCBI taxonomy): Eukaryota > Metazoa > Arthropoda > Arachnida > Ixodida > Ixodidae > Dermacentor > Dermacentor silvarum. The sequence goes on along the minus strand of NC_051160.1, from coordinate 106,949,038 downwards.
TTCTGCCAATTTCTTCGTAGCTGCAGGAAGAACAGACGAAAAATAAGAAAACAAAATACAGAATTGGGCAGCAGGCTGACAGGTGACAATTAGCTGGCCAGACTCGTTGCATAGGAGTACATTTTAGGCATGTAGCAGCGCGCGGATGGCTGCCTCTCCACTGCAATAAATTTAAATTAAATTTCATTTTCGTGTTTTACGTGCCCAAAACCATGATCTCATTGCCAGACACGTTGTAGTAGGAGACTGTGAAATATTGTTGACCATATGAATTCACTAATGTAAACGTTAGTTTAAAGGCCAGCGTTCTTGATTTCAGCCTAGCCGAATACACCCACTGCCGTTGGGATGGTACCCGTTACCCCAAGCTCAGAAGCGCAATGTCACAACCACTGGCCTTCCGCTGCAGGTATATGTTTGATTCCACGGTTATTTTCCGGTAAAATCTGAGAACCGGGAATGCTCGGTCATCTGCTATACTGCTAGAATGGGCCATGCTTTGAATGGCAACTCCTTTCAGACTTCCGAGCAAAATGGACGTGTTAGCACTGCAACGGGGGCTACAGTGCGAAAAAAAAATGAAGTTGGTGTGTTCTGCTTGCAGGTATCTACCTTACCTCCTGCGTCATAACTTCATGACATTTACATGCCTCTCTTGTGATTGGTAACCAAAAGTTGTTATTGAAAAATCTTATTGTTTCGTAAGAAGTCTAATATAGTAAACCATTTAGAAAACTCAGGGGGTTGTCAATTTTCTTTCTGTGGTTTCGAGGTCTAGCACCATTTAGTAAAGCGGTAAATGGGCACAGCTGGTATACATCGATGATGGCGTTGCGTGGAGTTGTAATGCAGAAATAATCAAAACTACGATACGTTTTCACTCACAAGGTTAAAGAGTTGATAGTGCTTGCTCCGTCTCGGTCGTGGTCTTTCATTCTTTCAGTGTTAAAACTCAGCGCAACACGTTCATGACCTCGCACTTTTACCAAAAAAATGAAAGAAAGCAAGTTCTGTTAGTATATTCACAAAAGTGCAACTCCATCCAAATTTTAATAGCGTAAAATGACAAATTACAATTTAAGTAGCTTCAGAGTAAACCCCGTGAAAATTTTTACAGTCCGTAATAAGAGTTCATGCTTTCAGAAAAAGTCTTCAGTAACTTGACGCTTTCAAAACCGAAGCAATAACGTTGAAAACCGCCACACCTTTTATGCGTGACCTCGGAGATTGGGCTTCGCCCGTGGCACAACGCGGAACATCGCGGAGGTCAAGTGTTGGTTTTGACGTCACATCTGCTAACAACGAGGCGCACGCATCTTCTGATTGAATATTTTAAAAAGCTGCTGGTGAAAATCATACAATTACCACTGCTCAAGTTTCGTCAAGATTGCTTCAATCTTGTACACTACTGACTTATAATCATTTTTGCAAAATGAAATCTCGTCGAAGTTAGCTACAAAACTTGCGTGCGATATACAGCTGTACAGCGAGATAAACGCATTTTTGGCAAGGGCAGCCTGCACAGTCTTCATCAGCTCTATCTCTTGTTTACAATTAAGAAAAAAAGTTAAAAAAAGGACTAATATGCTCCCATTTGTTTTGCAGACGCTGTGTTGACCGAGGACGACTTTAAAAATTACAAGCCTGCCTGGTTGCGACCAGTGACGAGAGAATTGGGAGACTACACGCTTTACGCTCCACCCTTCCCTTCCAGCGGTGTGTTGCTCCTCCAAGTGATTCCGAAGGAGGTCGTCAAGTAAGTGCCCAAAACTAAAACTATAGAACGTGGCGTGCCCAAGAGTGACACGCAAAACCAAAATGTTTGGGCTCATCTGTGCGCTAGTTCCCAATCAAATTTCAGACATTAGGGATGGATAAAAAATTTGATAGTTTAACGTGTGTGAATGATTATATTCAGGCAGACCCAACCGGGTTAAGCGACACTCTTAGCAGTGTTATCAGGCTCTTCTAACCTATGTCTTGTGGACATGATTGTGTGTATCATTAGTGCTCTTGGCGAAAAGAAAAACATTGAAAAATCGGGTAGGTTGTATCAGAGATGCAGTGGCAGTTAGGCACGCGAAACGTTTTTTGCATGCTGCGGATGGTATATGGGCAGTAGGGTACAGAATCGGACGTAACGAAATATAAAAGTTACATTCATGCAGTTCATATATGCAGCAGCATCCCAGGACCGTGTTTTTCTTTTTGACCACTTATTAACGCATTAGGTAGGGTACTTGCATTTACTTTTTACAGATAGTGGGCATGCTACGGGCTCATTTGAAAGCTATGTTCGCTCTCGGTTCCTAATGGGCACACTTCATTTGCAGAAGGTGTTTGGGCACTAGGGAAGTAATTCAAATAAATTATTTCTGATGTTTAACGACCCGAAAAGAGGATACGATTATGAGGCACGCCATAGTGGGGAACTCCTGAGTACTTCCGATCACGACACTATAACTTAAAGCTGTTCCAACCTGTTTCTATTTCAATTCTTTATTCAGCACTCCACGGTTGGGCTATACGCTTTTGGCCAACGCCCGCTTCGCCTGCCTGTCACAAGTCATTACTATGCTGCAAGAACTCACCGTGTCAAAGTGGCGTGTACTCGTTACCCAGCATTATATGCCAAGCAAAGCGGATTTTTTTTTCTGAGGCGTTTTTGTATTTCGCTTCCATTGAAATGCTGCCGCCGCGGCCGGGATTTAGGAATGACTAGAAATGACAATAAATGAACAAGGAAACATAGCCTGGGTAGCGATCATAAAAGTATAATCTTAAATTTCGCATGATATGCTGTCTTAAGACAAGAAGCAGTAGCCGCAGATTGGTAAAAAATGGATGAGAAGTAAATCGCACAGATCGGCAAAATGTAAAAAAAAACTGGGATTACAAGGTAATGGTAGGCGTGATGCAGCCGGCGACAAGATAACCACGGCGAGAAATTGTTGGAGTAGAAAGAGGGAATGACGTACATGGTGGAACAAGAGAACATAGCAAGCTATAAAACAACGTAAGCAGGCGTATAGGAAACATAGAGAAGCCAAAAAGTTGGGATTAAGTGAAGTAGACGTATCCCTTACATGAAAGAAGTACGGAGAAATGTAAAGGTCGCGCATGAACTCGTGCAAGAAAAAATCGTACGAACGAATGTAAGGCGCATGCCATTCGCGAAGGAGATGAAAGCACGGCGAAAAGGTTCCTGAACAATTTAAAGGCACTAGAAAAATCTGCTTAATATTATCAAACGTTAGTTCACCACGCATGAACTACGTTAGTTCATGCGTGGAACAGGTCATTTCAATACTTGCAACACATTGTGTTGCACTCAACACAGTTAGCCGCGGTGTGTGTAACTCGGGCACTTAATCATTCGTTGCACGAGGGCAAGATCAGCGACTGCAAATAATGTTTAGGAAATATCGACAAATCGCACTAGAGATGTTTCGATGTAATTATCATATCTATGCGGAGCTTGTGTTCTGCCGTGTTGACTCTGTGGCCACATGGCGCTGAGCACTACGTACGGAATTAAAGGCCCGGCAGCTGTGTTTGCGTTTCTATGATAGCGAAATGCAAACATAAAAAGTAATGAATTATAAATAAATAAACAAATAAAAAAACTATGGCTCCAATCCGCGCTTTGAAGGTGGTTGGACAGCGAAGCTGTAAACGACACCCACAACGATTACCCATTGTCACGTCACTTCAATTCGTAAACGTGGCTTTACAAAGACTGAAACAAGACACAAGTGAAATGTACTTGACCACACCCCCCATTACTTCACAACGACGTATATTCACGCTGTTCTTCTGACGTCTTTACTTTCCGCGGTCTACCCATGGTAGCCTGGAATGAACTGAATGAGTTACTAGACCGTGGTGACGTCAGTACGTGATTGCTATGCTTCTGGGTACTTTTCCACTCGGAGTAGCTTACTCAACCGTAATCTTTACCGGGAAACACACGCGGGAGAAAGAACGTGCTTCGCATATTTGCAGACGTCATTAGCATACACTATACGGTTTGCACTTCAGACGAGGCTTTTGAATGACGTCAACCCCTTTCGAAGGAGCTGCAAATCAATAGTTACCTGAACGCGTCGGAGGGTGTTACCGTTGTTCACACGCGCCTTCTCATCCATCATGTGGTTTCGATACTTCTCTTGTGGTTTTTCTTTTGAAAACATGTGCTGAGCTGTATGCTGTATGCCTGATTTCAAAGGAGATATGCTGTTTTCATTGAATTTTTGGCCGGGCGTTTTCTGCTTATGCCAACGACACGAAAATTTGCACGGCTAGAAAAATTACAAAAATTCACGCAGGAACTCCTCAGGGAGTTGTTTAAGTATGCGTAAGAATTGTGGCACTTGCTCAGCTCCACGCCATGTGTGTCATTATCAGTGTTATGACACTTGCAATGGAACAACGTCCAGTACAAACAAGAGCGGTGCGACGATACGAATTGGTGCGGACGGCGACGCAAGGGGCGCAAGGGACGGCGACGCAGGAGACCGTGTCCGCGCGTAGAAAAGTCACGTGACCTTGCAGGAAAGGAGAGAAAAAGAAGAGCTCAACCCTGTGATAATGCTGTAAGAAGGTGGAGATGAGAACGGGAAGGGGGGGGGGGGTTGATAAAAGTCGCACCGTCAAATACTCGCGTTGGATGGGGAGAGCGTGAGGCGCGTCAACCAGTGGCGGTGTACGATAAAACATTTCTCGCAGTTTCACCCAAAAGGCGAAGCACCAATTGCGATAGCAAATTAGTAGAGAGCTATACGGAGTAAGGATAGTAGTTTTATCAGCTGTATAATCTTGGACATGCAGCAGCACCAGCAACGCGCAGAACTGTTGTCGACGCCGTGGGCGTTTTGCCCGCGTTCGCACCGAACGCCCGCGGCGTTTTTATATAAATACGTATTTGGTGCCGCAGCTAAACGTCGCTTCCCCTCCATCCCTCCCTTCCCCCCACAGCCTTTCGCGCGACGGAAGAAGTTGCATTTGCTCCAAGGTCGATCCACATAGGTCGCGAAGCTTCGGGCGAAAAGCGGTTCAGAACCAATTGTCACCGACATCAACAAGGGTGGTTATGGGAGCAGCGATTGAAGCGCGACTATGTTTGGAGGGAATAAAAACTTGGAAAGAAAAAAAAGCATTTTTAAATTAAAGCGAGACGCAGTTAGATTCATTAAACGAAAATAAAATTCGTAATTCATTTTATACGCATGGCGAGAAAGGATACAAGGTATTTTACTAGATCATTATCAATAAATACCTTTTTTCAGGGCCCACCGTGAGAGCGCACATCGATAGCGGCGGGCGTTGACGCCGCTATCACTTGCAATGCCATGCAACTCTTGGAGTGCATGGAAAGGCGCACTCGTAAAGTTCACCTGTTACAATACGCCCCCCTCACATGTGTTGTGTAGCATGTCGACGTTTGAATTAGGTGAAGTGGGTAGTTTTATTGTTTCTTAACCTGTGCAGTAAAAAGTAGCGAGTTGCGACCGTCAGGTACTTGTTTACTTTAGTTGTTTTCGTGCAACAGCCCTGGCCGACGGGCTTGGCGTCCGACGAAAGGACGAGCACTCTACGCAATCTACGCCCAAAGCGTTCGTCGGCCTCCAAAGAAAGTATGTTCTGTGCAGCGATGCGATTTCGACACCCATGCGGCTGATCTTTTCCGGCATGGTGAAAACTTTGCGCTGAAAACTAGGCACGCCCATGTAGCCGAATGGCGGGGCATTTGAATATACAGCTCTAATGGCAGGCCTCCGAAAACAAATTTCGCACCTATGAGAACAAAATGACGTCACTTCTTTTTTTAACAGATATGACGTCGAATTATTTTTCTGAAGTGTTCCCTCCTCACACAGATGGCGCTAAGCCCCTTGAACCACCGGTAAGCAACCATGTTTTGAACGTATGGGCTTCTATGGAAGCTTCGCTACCAGATGTATTTACCTTGTTTGCTCTCTATATATGAAAAGGAGGAAAGAGACGCTTAATTCTGCAGCTCTTCAGAAAGCACGGCGCAGAACGCGCGTTTTCTCTGCGACGTGCGTTCGCTCCCCGTGAAAGCGCGCGTCCCTCGGGCCCTTTCACTCGCACATACAGCGTCCGGAGCGCGGCGACGATTTCATCGCCGTTGACGTCATACGGAACCTCACGGCGACGGCAACGGCGACGTCGGCGGCAGAAATCTGCTTTGGAGTGTCCATATAATTGCTATCACAATAAAATACTTTGCGTTGTAGAGTCGATCTAAGGGGTCGTCTATACGTGGGAGAGGGTATACGTCCTCCTTCACGATTTTGTTCATTCATTCAAATAACTTTATTGAGTGCCCTGCGATTTGGTGGGGTAGGCCTATACCCCGCCTAGGCGTCGGCCAAGGGTTGTTGGCCCTTCGCGGCTTCCTCGGCTCGCTGGACGGCCCAGAGTTGGTGCTCCAGGTTCGAGCTGAGCAACGCAGACTCCCAGAGCGCGTGGAGGCTGTCGCTTTTTGAGGCTGCATCACTGTTATCATGTGTTATACCCGCACATTCCCATAAGATATGCTCTAGGGTGGCTCTAGAGTCGCAATGTCTGCACTTCTCAGTCGTGTATAAATCTGGGTGTATTATGTGCATCATAGCTGGACTTGAATAGGATCTGGTTTGTAACTGCCGCCATTCGACAGACTGTTTTTTGTTTAATTTTGGGTGAGGCGGCGGGAATGTGCTCCTCTGCAATCTATGGTGTTGTGTAATTTGATGATTTTGTTGAGACAACGATAATCGAAGCAGAAGCGTGGGGTTCCATCCTTCTTCTTGACTAACACCACGGGGGAGAATAAACTTTCTTACAATATCGAGGAGACCAGTTGTGCCTCGAAGGTGCTCCATTACTATGGAGCCCTTAGTCCGGGGCCCCATAGGTAGCAGCCACCACCTCGGCACTTTCGACCAGCCATTGCTGGCCAGTCGCCGTCGCGTTGGTAAGCCGCTCCTCTCAGGAGGTGAGGGTGGGGTTTGGAACGGGAGCGACGTGGGGAATGTCTTGGCAAAGCCAGACCATATGCAGTAGGGTGGGGCGTTCACCGCAGTGCGGGCATTGAGCTGGACCACGAGAGGGGTAGAGGTAGGAATAGAAAAGGGGCGTCGGGAAAGTATTAGTCAGTAGTTGTCGCCAACAGACAGCCTGTCGGCGAGTAAGGGAAGGATGAGGTGAGGGGTAGTGTTGCCGAGTTAGGCGTATCTCAGCAAGTTGGGATGCGTACCAGAAAGGTTGCGGCCGGATGATGGCAGAGCGATCCCCAGCGGCTCGGTGTGAGAGTTATCGGGCCAGCGTATGAGCGCGCTCATTACCGGGGATCGCTGCGTGTCCAGGCATCTTGACCAACCGAAAAGTATGCGAGGTGGATGATAGTGAGGACTCTAGTATGGACGTGGTACTAGGATGTAAAGTTTTAAAAAGAAGACGCCGACAAGCTGGCTGGGAGTCTGTTAGAATATGATTGGGGGTAGAAGGAGGGACAGAAGAGCTGGAAAGGATTGCCCTAGCAATCGCGCGTTCTTCTAGGAGGGAGACGTTGGTTAATGTAAGTTCCGAGGCTGCGAATACGGTCATGAGATCAGAGTCTACTACTACCGTGACTCCCCCGCGGTCATCCGCGGGGCTTGCGTCAGTGAAGAGGACACGAAAAGCGCTGCAGCCCATGGGATATATTCGCTCCGCAAGTAACGCGACCGATAATCCCGGTGGGCAGTAAGGCCAGTAGGGTGCATATGGCGGGGAATATGAGATACCGTGAGCTTGGCACGCGCTGCTGGGGAAAGGCCCGTAGATGTAAGGACACTAGGGCTGGGTGGGCAACCAAGTGAACTAAGAAGATTCGGTCCCTGAGGTGTAGAACTCAAGCGCGTCAGCTGGGTGGCCTGGTGGGCTTCTATAAGTTCCTCTAAAGTGTTAGTCACCCCAAGTCGCTCGAGGTTAAGGGTAGCCGTGTGTATAGGAAGGCCAAGTGCAAGTTTCTGCGCTTTCCGCGCGACATACGTGCGCGTTCAGTGCAAGTTAGGTTGTGATAAGGTAGGTGGTATAGTAGGCGTGAGTGTATCAAGGCCTGTACAAGGTGTAAGGCATCAGCCTATTTGAAGCCATGTCGGCGGTTAGACACCCGCCGAAGCATATGCATGATTTGGTTACATCGGGTGGTAAGTTGGCGAAGGGTATGTGTTGCTTTGGCGTTGGCTTGTAAAGTGAAACCGAACACTTTTATGGACGATTTACGTGGAACGGGTTTCGCATCTAATGTGACGTTAAGAGACGAGTCTTTCTGTCCGCGAGCGTGTTTTGTGACAACGAGTAGCTCCGACTTGGCAGGGGAACATGTGAGACCTCCACGCCGGACGCATTGCTCTATGGTGGTAGCTGCTTCCTGGAACTGCGTTTCAATATGTCCGAGGGAGCCTGCCGTAACCAAGACAGTTATGTCGTTTGCGTAAAGACCGTGACGAACATCCGAGATCTGATCGAGGAGGGGAGGGAGACCTCGCATGGCAAGGTTGAATAGGAGTGGTAATAGCACGGAGCTTTGCGGAGTGCCGTGGTTTGAGACAGGTTCAGTAGGGGAGCGGAGATCACCGATGACAAGGCTGGCAGATCAGTAGCTCCTACCTGTTCAAGAATCAAATCGTGGGAGAGGTTATCGAACGCCACCTTGAGGTCTATGGCTAACACGGCGCGGTATTGTGCAGAACTTGGTAAGTCTATGCCATCGTGTTTCAGGCGGAGCATTATGTCCTGTGTTTATATGCCACCACGATAACCATAAAGGGTGTCGGGAAGCGCACATGTATCAGAAAGAAATTTATGCAAGCAGAGCTGCACAATTTTCTCGAGCACTTTGCCAAGGCACGAGGTGAGAGAAATCGGGCGCATGTTCTCTAAGGAGAGGGGTTTTCCTGGCTTGGGGATGAGAACTACTGTGGCCTCTTTCCACTCTTTTGGTAAGGTACCAGATTCCCATACCTCATTCAAGTAAGTCGTAAGTTGATTGGTGTCACAATCAGAGAGGTTATAAAGTAACGAATACGAACAGCCTCACCAGAGAGCTGTGCGATGCGCAGCCTCAGCTTCCGGTTATGACGCTGGCGGCGCCACCGTTTGGTTAAGCTACGGCCCGCGTCCCATACGTGGACGAGGTGGGCATCTATGTCTGGTGCATCAGGTGTTGTGGTGAGGGTGTGCGTGCGAACTTCTAGCCGGGCTTGCAGTGTCTGCACCAAATCGGTAAGCGTGCACGTCGATTGCGGACGTGGTGCCAGAGGCTGCGCGGAAGGCAGGCCAGTGTGTTAGTCGGATCTAGCGTGCCTCCCCCACGAAGTCTTTTGTATTAAATCGGGTAGCAATGATTGAGTGGTCACTACCTAAATACTCGTCGAAGTTGTGCCAGGTGCAGGAATGACGACCATGATAAAGGGTAAGATCGGGGCATGTGTCCCGAGAAACGCTTGTGCCAAGACGAGTTGGTACCGATGGGTCAGTAAGAAGCGTGAGGTTGTGCTGCTGGATCAAAGTGTGGAGCTTGCAGCCTTTGGGTGCGTCAAGAGGATATCCCCAGGTGGTATGAGGGGCGTTGAAATCACCCGCGATAAGTGTAGCTCTTCCCTTACACTGTGCTAGTTGAAACATTGAGTCGAAACGTGCACGGTGTTCTTTGGGGCGGCTATAGACTTAAGTAGGCGGAGAGTTGCGTGTTGAGCTCGCGGGTGCTGCTGGGAAGAAGCTCAAGCAGGACATGTGGAATATCTTGGTTATCCAGTGTAAAGTCGGCCACCGCGTGTACCCGGCTCACTAACGTGGCCACAAGGTAGTCCCGATTGGGATCTTTATGTTCAGCATATACTACTTATCCAGGTAGACTAGGAAGGGTGCGAGTTTCCTGAAGAAATATGACGTCTGGTGGAGAAATGTGTGTTTGAAGATACTGTATGAGGCTTCCACGCTTCTTTCTGAAGCTACGGCAGTTCCACTGCCACACCGTGAGTTCCGAACAGGCGCTTGGTGTGGCAGGTACCTGCGCGTTACATTTCGCCATCACTGTGACTTGGGCTAACTTGACGGGATGAAGTTGAGCTGCATCCCGCTAAAGGAAGGCGGCGCGCCCGTTTCGGTCGGCGTGCTACGAGTTCGGCTACGGTGTCTGTCAATTTGGCAATGGCGACTTCAAGGCGTGTAATTCGATCCTCCGTAGAGGCCGGATGTACAGTCTGTTCGAGTAATGTGGTGAGTGTGAAGGCGCTGCTCAAGCTGGGTGACGCGAGTCACTAAGCTAGGAATAGAATGAGTGTCAGTAGGCTCTGGTATATCCATGGGGGCTGGCTGTGAAGTCGGAGTTACAGGGGTGGGGTTAGTCAAAGATTATGGTGTTGCGGGGTTAGGTGGAGTAGCTAGACGTTGTGAATATGCAGGGGATGAAATAGGGGTGGTTGAAGTGGGTGACCAACTTACACGAGGCGGAGGCACTGTGGTCTCCGACAGGAGCCTCGCACCCGCAGTTCTCGGAGAGTTGGCACTGGAAGGTTGAGGTCGCGACTTGCTGCGTGACTTGTGGCTTCTCTTAGTTCTGGATTTGGATCGCCGGCGAGATGAGTCAGGAGTCCTGCTTCTAGAGCGGCTGGGCGAACGGCGCTGAGGTGTGTTGTATCTGGAAGCAGCCACGTCTGGTGTAAACTGTGGTGGTGGTGGGCGCGGTGCACACCGGAGTGGGTGTGATGAGCAGGTTCTTGTTTCAAAGCAGCTTGTTTCAAGCAAGGAACTTCGATGGCTTCCTCCTCGTCACCACAAAAGGAAGTTATCATTGACGACAGAATGTGCTTTGCCTCATCAAGCTTACGGCGCAACTGCAAAATGCGCTCTTGTCTCTCTTTGATGTCGTTCACAGATTCGAACTGAACATCCTTTCCTTGCTCCAGTGCCTCTAGATTAGACTGAACCCACCACTTCAGATCCGGTCCAGTCAATCCCATCTTTATTCCGATTTGCCTCAGCTCTAGCTCCGCCAGTTTAAGTCGTAACCCCAGTATTCGCGTCTCTAATTCTAACTGCGTTTTAGCAGCCTCTCGCTCAGCGAGCACCTCTTCGTGAACTTGAGCGGTTTGTTCATCAAGCCAGGCATCTAATTTCGCGCCCTGCAGCCCAATGCGCTCGCCCAACGCAACCAGCTCTGCCAGACGCGTCGCCATTACTATAAGTTCGGGCAACTACGAGCAAACGGTTTCGTCTCGTTACAGTGAGGTCCTATATTTAGGAATACTTGCAGCTAAACAGCCAGCCTTGTCCTGTCGCGGACGCCATTTGTAATGTATTAGGTTCGTGTCTTATTTAACCGGCCGAGGTGTTGCCTCGGGGCAGAAAGAAACAAAGCCAGCTGCAATCTAACAGACACAAAAACAACACTTTATATCAAAAACAACATCAAACAATACAGAGCAAGAACAGGACATTAATTCATTGAACCTCAACGTGAGTTGGCTGATGTTATAGTAACCAACTTTGTGCAACCCTGTGCACGCATCAAACAGTGCGAAGTTCAACACAATGCTCTCAAGCTGAACGCAGTGGACACAAAGGCTATACAGTGCGGGTTCTGCTCACTAAAACAGTGAAAGAAAGTTCACCGGTGTTAGGTCCCTGCTGGAAATGGTCTGGATGACGGAGGTATAGGAGCGACACTCACAGACGCTCGAGGACGGCCGAGCCGTGCAGCTGTCTGGTCATCGCAACGCCGCCCCGTCTCCGCAAACCAAGAGAGACGCCACAGGTCGCCGGGAAAGCGCTTTGCGTCTGGGTGGAGGCCTGTGTGAGCCCCCGTCCAGGAGCCCGTGAAACCCGTACCTCCGCACCCCAGCAGCTTTCCTCGAACGGTCCCTGCTTAAGTCGTTGCAGGTAGACACCAGGCCATCGGGGAAACATCGATCAAGTTGGGTGAAGGCCTTGTACGCTCGGGTCCTTCTGGCCCTACGCGCGTACACCTGCGCACCCCAGCAGCCATTCTCGAACCACCCCGCTGACGTGTCCCTCCGGACTTCTTCTTCTTCAGATTCCTTTCTTTTTTTCTTGCGCCGCTCAGCGCGCTCGCGCCAAAGTCACATGGCAAGTCGTCGTCGTCGTCTTCATTGCACACACAGCTCGCGTGGCACCGTAAATTCGCAACTTCTTGATCATCTGTCGACGACGACTAAGCGCACATCATGACATTTTTTTTAGGAGCTGCCTGTTGCCTGTTCCCCGAGTGGTCCTCAGCCTCCTTGAGGTTAATTTCAGAATCTAGGCTGGTTAGTTTCCTATTCATTCCTCTGCTGCCCTCTTGTTTAGTGCCTTTTTCTAACGGAAGACCGCGACGGCGTTCGGGCCAGTCACGGGACCGAGATTTAGAACCGTTGAGTTTGAGCCCGCGTCGAACGCTTGTTCAATAGAGCTTGCATACGACTCCAGCTCGCGAATCTCATTCAGTGAGCGTGCCGTCTCCGTCTCCGCGACGCAACTGCAACACACGTGCCTCACGCTCAAGTTCCTCTCTTTTCGCTTCTCGTTCCGCGGCCCTTTCCTCTCGAGCTCGCGCCTGCCACTCGGCGAACCACGCTTTTAGCTCTGCTCCTTCCAGCCCCATGCGTTCAGGTAAAGCTAATATCTCTCGGGTGCTAGCCATGTTTTAAACAGAAATTAATAAAATCCAAACAAACGGCTTTGTCCTGTCGTAGCGGGCACCAATTTGTGATGAGCAGGTTCTTGTTTCAAAGCAGGTCTCTTCAATGAGAACCGAAACAAACGACGAAGCCGTTGGTTTCATGAAGCAGAACGAGACATTTAATACACAGGCTATGAAGGCAAGCAGGAGAAATGAATTGAAGTACAGAGGAAATGAATAGAAAGGAAGGCACAAGTAAAATCGCAAGTTAGACAACACACAGAGCTAGGGCTGGTCATAGGTGACAGCGCGCGTAACAGTTCGATGTGGAAGGGTGGTGGTAAGGCGACGAAAAAAGGGTGTTCGTCTCACCAACTGGATGACGGGCTGGTCGACGACTGGGTAGAGCGCCCGATCCTATCGGCTCCGGCTCGTGGAGGGGACACGGGCAGCTAGCGGCACGTGAAGAGCGAGGCGGCGTTCTCGCCAGGCAGCTGGACGCAAACTCGGGCCCGTAGCCCGACAGCTCGACCGCTGCCTACAGACGCTGGAGCTTGCAGGTCTCAAGCAGCAGTCTGCGACCGAGTGGAGTGGCAATGCCCAGGAAGGCAGACGGCTTGGCGACACGGGCAGACGGCAGCGGCGTTCTGGCCGGGCAGCTAGTCATGGAACTCGGGCCCGTAGCCCGACAGCTCTCGTTCTGCCCACGGGCGCAGACGCTCGCCGGCCTCGGGCAGCAGTTACCGAACGGTTGAAGTAGCGACGCCCAGGAATAGATTGGCAGGAGGCCCCGGTCGGGTGAAGTCCTGGTGCTCGGGTCCGGAACCCGACGGCCGTCTTCAAACCCGATCCGGTGGCCGACCTTACTTCTCCCGGTGCCGCTTCTGGAACTCTCCCTTCTTCTGTCAGCGCAGCTACCTTTTCTGCCGCTTTGGCCGATTCGTCCTTTTCCCATTCGCCGCTGAAAGCTCCGTGTTTTTTTGTGATTGGATGCTTGTCTTTTTATTTTCTTCTCTTGCGCCGCGCGTTCACGTGTCGACCACTCTTCGACGTTGTCGTCGTTAGCCAACATGGAATTCACCTCGGCGCGCGCACTTCTTGTCGCCTGCTTCTCGTCTCCTGAATCCAGCGCACTGTGTCGCGCACTTCACACACCACAGTCGGGTAGCTTGATAATCAGTTTTGTTTGCTGCCTGTATACTTGGGCAGGCTGGATCTCTAGCAGGGTGAGCGCCGTTGCAGTTGGCGCAGTTCGGGGCACATCGGTGAGGGGCATTGCGCACCGGCATAGCGGCAGCGCAGATGGGACAGCGAAGATGCTGTGGCGTCGGGCAAACGTCAGCCCTGTGGCCGAGTTTAAGGCAGATTGTGCATTGTTGCGCATGAGGATAGTGTGGCTTACACCGGTATATTGCCCTGTAATACAGCACGGTGTATGGTATTATAGTGACATGAAAAGTTATCATAGCTGTTTCCGTCTTTCCCACCATCTGGGCAGATAATATCGTGAAACCCGGGGCGTCCAGGTTTGCCATTTATTCTGCTGAGGTCGTGTGAGCTTCGATTCCGTGTACAACTCCGCGGCAGAAATTGTCTGGGGGTGCCAGATAGATGGAGATTTGGTGGGAGGTGCCTTGAATGGTGAGAGCAGTGAGCTGGGCCAGTTTTTGGGCTACAGAGTTCCGTGTGGACACTAAGACAGCCAGGTTCTTGTGTTCCTGTATTTCGACTTGCGTTTCTTTGTATTCGTTGTCGGGTAGGGAAGAAGCAACACTCACCGCAGACATGAGTTGGGCCGGTCGCAGGGCGTTCAAGACAAAGCCTCCTTGTGGTTGCAAGATGACCTTGGGGCCTTGAAGTTGGGAAGTGAAGCTAGTGGTGGCTGTAGGCTCGTTGAACGGCGTGTTCTTCCGCCGATTCACAAGTGTCCAACCTTCAGAATCAGGCTTAGACGCCATGGAGGCAAGCGTTGAAGAAAGTCACAATGCGTTGAACGTGGGAGTGATGAACGCTGCACAGACGCGGGGCCACTGGGGCTGCAATGGCCAGGAGTCGGAGACGAATGCGGCCTCCGACGCCTTGGTGCGGCCTTTCGCCTCCAATGCTTCCAGGAAGGAGAGATGCAAACTTGGCAAAAATGGCCAGGAGTCAGTCGGAAGGCTGACATCCCCGTAGTCCAGGCGATGAGAGGAAGCGACTGGTGGTACTCACATTACAAAGAATGCAGAGGTCACAGTGTTAGGAGTAAAACCCGGCGGAGCGTGAAGAAGATGCATCCGGCCATAGCCTCCTATATTTTTAGCTATAATCCGGCACTCACGAACCCCAGCAGCGTTCCCACCACGGGGGACGCCTACGGACTCTTGGACGGCTGTATGATGTCTTCGCGTAGCATTTCGTCGACTTGTTGCCTTATGGCCTTGCGTTCGTGCGCCACAACTCGGTACGGGCTCTGACGGAGTGGGCGGACATATTCCAAGGTTATGATGCGGTGTTTGGAGACAGGGTTTGTCGAATTTTTGACGACGACGAAAAGCAGTCCTTGTATTGCAGGAGCAGGGCTTTCAGCTGTTCTTTCTTATGCCTGGGAAGGTTCTGATTGACGTTGAAAGCTGGTTCAGGTACTAAAGTCATCATTGCAGGTGCGCTAGAGAGAGAGAGAGAGAAACGAAGAGGGAAAGGTAGGGAGGTTAACCAAGGACGTTCCCGGTTGGCTACCTTACGCTTGGGGAAAGGGAAAGAGAAAGAATAGATAATGAAAGAAAAGAAAATTTGTCGCAGTTTCACCCGAAAGGCGAAGCACCAATTGCGATAGCAAATTAGGAGAGAGCTTTACGGAGTAAGGATAGTAGTTTTATCAGCTGTATAAACTTGGACATGCAGCAGCACCAGCAACGCGCAGAACTGTTGTCGATGCCGTCGGCGTTCTGCCCGCGTTCGCACTGAACGCACGCGGGGTTTTTATATAAATACGTATTTGGTGATGCAGCTAAACGTCTCCTCCCCTCCCTCTCTCCCGTCCCCCCACACCATTTCGCGCAACGGAAAAAGTTGCGCTTGCTCTCTGTATATGGAAACGAGGAAAGAGACGCTTAATTCTGCAGTCCTTCAGGGAGCACGGCGCAGAACGCGCGTTTGCTCTCCCACGTGCGTTCGCTCCCCGTGAAAGCGCGCGTCCCTCGCGCCCTTTCACTCGCACATACAGCGTCCGGAGCGCGGCGACGATTTTCTCACCGTTGACGTCATACGGAACTTCACCGCGACAGCGACGCCGACGGCAGAAATCTGCTTTGGAGTGTCCATATAATTGCTATTGCAATAAAATTAGGTCAACTGAGGAGTGGGGTGCGATACGAGTTCGCGTTAGCATTGGGTGTATATGCGGAGCTTTGGATCAATGACTCTTGTCTGGGAACGTCGTACAAAAGCGTGAGGAACGCGCTAGGAACACCGTCACCCGTGGACGCCGAGCCAGTTCTTTCAGAGCCGATCTTTGTATAGCCATCGTCTAAGTGTTAAAAATACCCCATTGTGCTACTCAGAGCCCGCACTGAATCCTCTTTCCTGAGTACGTAGCGAAGGGGTCGGTTTACCATTTTGTAGCCAAATTCAACATAGCAAATCCCAAATACAGCTACACCACATCATAGCCTATCCCACCACAGCGCCAGCTTGGCTGGACTTTCCTCTTCACATGGTGGAAGGGCTCAGACCTTTATATTGAGTTAGGGGAACATTAGGAATTCCAGGTGGTTAAAACAACCCGGAGTCCTCTACTGCGACGTCTCTCATAGCCGAGCGTCCGATGGTGATGTCAAGCCTAGGGGTTTGCTCAGTAATTTTCGAAAGCGAATTGATTGTGAATTGAATAGTGCCAGAAGCAAATTGATTCGATATTCAATACAGTTCAAATATTTGTTGAATAATGGAGTGTCGTTCTCACGATTAATATAAAACGATCTTCACATCCTAGTATATATTCATAAGGTGAGCAATTTCTGTCAATATATTAAACTTTTCGAACGTGTTCCGTATTAAAGGGCCCCTAAACCACCCAGAGGTCGAAATTTAGTTCTGGCGTTGCACTTGTGCACGAGTCTACAACGAACACGTATAGCCGCGAGAATTTTTCGAAATGGTGCCGTAATAGCAGAGTTACGCGCGTTTAATGATCGAAAAACAGCCCTCCCTCGTTTCGCTCTTTCCTTCGCTACTCTCCTCGTCGGTTGGTCTCCCCTCCTCGCCGAGTGCTGCTCGAAATGTCACGTGACAAACGTCATCGCCAACGCGTTCTCAAAACACTGCCTACTTCCGGTTAAGGCACGGCCATAGAATAAAGAACCAACTTGGCACGGCGAACCGGCCTCCAGTCTACCGCGCGAGAGGTGTCCAAAGTAGACGGCAGTTAAGCCGGCGCCCCGCCCTTCTGCTCGATCAACAGGCCAATCGACGACCGCGAAGCTGCGCGCCTCCGCCACCGGCAACGAAAACATCGGCTGCAGCTGAGTGCACGGCTACCGACGGGAGACGACCGGCTCGGCTGTTCTCGCATCGCAGCCGATGGCGACGCTAATATCAGCATATTTTTCTTCTTTGTGTACAATTATTGCGAAGAGCGATAACAACGATTAGAAAATATTGCGGCTTGTGAACGTCGGTAATTCATTTCGAAGCGCTGTCCGCTTTAGCTTTGAAGGGAACCGGAAAAGGCCTAGCGACGATATCGGTGCCGTCGAGCGATCAGCGGCGGTGAGGCTGCCGCACAAATGAGTCCTGGTCTCATCCTCTCTACGTACGGCAAGGAAATCTCGCCGCTCGCGAGCAAAACCGCTGTCGAACGGCGGCCCGCGAATGGCAAACGGCGTGCGGCGAGTTAGCGTGCCGGTAACGTGGACGTGGACTCGGCGCTTCTCGGCTACCCGATGTTGCTGCGGTGCCGGCGCGTGTTATGCGAAGCGTGCCGCTATAGACCCTGTGTTGAGCGCACGTCTGGAAAGGCCAACACTGTTCGCACAGTTAATCAGACCGCTAAGCATGACTGTGTTGGGACACGAGCGATTTTGCACTTGCGTTGCGGGCTGCAATTACCGATGCGCAAGCGCGCACAAACGAGCAACACGACGAGGACGAGCATGGAGCGCGCGTACCTGCTATAGCAGACAAACCGGAAGTCGTAAGTTCTTGTTCGACCAATGGACATCGTTTCCACCGTCGGCATCACCAGATTCCCCCTGCTGACATCATGACGACCGCTGGGGATACCAGAAAGGCGAGGGGAGGAGGACGGCATTGTTTTTTTGATTTTGTGGCGCTCCCGCGGCGCGTAGCGCTGCAGCGTTTGGCATCGTTGATCGTGACGGCATTCTGAACTCGATGCGCGTGTTTACTTGAAATGTTCAAAAAATAGCTGAGGTGGTTTAGGGGCCCTTTAAAGCATTCAAGACGTTAATTACAACTCTCAGGAAACGCTGGTCATTGCGAATGGTAACCGTGTAACCAGAACAGTCTGGCTCCCTCAGTGACGTCACGTGTGCCGAACTTCTCGTGTTTTGTATATACTCTAGTGGCCGGTATGAAGACTGGCATTTGTACTCCGTTTTAGATTGGGCGTGCAGTTTTAGTGATATAAAATATTCACAGCTTATTTGAAAACTATTAATATTTACGAATACACAATTTGATTTGAATACTGAATCGCATGGGACAAATGTTTATCAGCTATTCGAAACTGTCGAGTATTCACACAAGCTTAGTGGCGCTCCAGAAATAAATAATTCACATACCCAAAGTTTATTCACGTAATGAAAATGTTACTCCGTCGATTTTCCTGGATGATGTATTGAACAGGAAAGTGCAGATGAACCACAGGCAAAGTTTTCTATTAAGAATTTACTACTTTAGTTCACCTTTTTGCAGTTCATCTGAGAAGTGTTTTTTTTTCTGCACTGCAGACTCTCAAATATGCTGTTGCAAAGTCACGATACGAATCCGGAGAATGAAGTGTTGACGACCAGGTATGAAGTCGCGTTTTTTTTCCAACTTTTTGTAGCACGTAAGCAGGAGGATAGCTGCTACAGACGGCGGAAAAACAGCATGAAAGAAACTTTTCAAGCTACTGCTGTCAAATTCCTGGGACGAACGTTTGGGTGGTAGTTAGCATCATTAAAGAGTTTTCTATTACGGATTATCCCATCGCGCGCATAGTTTGAAGGCCTTGTAGTGCACAAATAACAGATTTGTGGAAACTTTTTTCTAAACCGGAAGTACACATCATCAAAACTTGTGATGAAATGTAATCATGCGCTTTATTTACCGTGCAAAATTATTTACCCAGCTTTCACAGAAGGGCACCATATGTCAGCTGAGGTGGCCATGCATTAACGAACTGTTGACTGCGAACATCTCATTCTACGTTTTCGTATCTGGTGCGCCGATTTTTGGACATGGCTTTTTTTCTTCATAAAGTTTGTTATGTATATAATCGTTTTTTCTTCTTTGTGCACCTGAAACAGTGTGAAATAAGCTTAAAAACTTTCCTATTGGCTTGCCTACATTTTTGTTTCAGTAGTGAGGAGGGTAAAGGAGTACTGACACAAAATTCAGAAGTCGAGATAACGGCGAGGTTCTGTTCTGAGGGCACAAAAAGCTTATAGAAACTAGCCACAGCGAGTGTAGGTTGGACCTTACATTCATTCACCGTAAAGTAGGTACGGGCAGTCGACTGCAACGTGCAGCAGTGGGTGGCATCGACTTCAACGTGTGATGCATTGTAAAAATTTTCGGCGAAAATAACATTACGCCACTACTTTTTAATGCAAGTTTGCATACCATGAGCCGAGCAGGCCACGCAGCATGCATTTTGCCTGATCCCGGAACCAGGACTACGGTGCTCTGCTGTTATGCATGGTTGCGCTTCCAGTGTTCCTCAGCTGTTACACATGGGGGAACGTTGTCCGGAAGTGTCTTGCTTTTAGGTTTCTCACTTAAAGTCAAATAATAAAAAAGTGCGCTTACCGCTGCTTTGTGCATACTAAAGTTTAGCGAAGAGATCGAATTTTCTTTTCCGGGTGGTTAAATCTAACACTTCACATTCTAACTTGCCTGGATATTAGCAAAATGAATGTGGAGTTGCCAAGGTATGTACGCATAGTAGCGAAGGTGCCATAGAAGCCCATACGTCCTGCAATGGCGACTTGTGTAGGCACAGCAACGCCATCTACATTTCGCGGGGCCAAATTATCGGCGAAAAAAAAAAACATTTACCGTTCGATGCTTGTTGCGCCAAGTATTCTACTGCGCTAGCTCATATAACATCACTGTGACATCGCATATACTGAGCACAGATCAATGCAACTGAAACACAGTAAGGTAGAACATTCGCCACAACATCGCGTCACAATCTAACGTGAGTGCTCCAATCTATATTTATAGAACTTATTCCTGACTGAACACATTACATTGGTGAGCCTTGAGAGTTCTGCATGAATTCAGAGCAATGGTTTCACCAAGATTTTGAACAAAATAGCACATCCATGCCTCATTAGTACCAACACACATGTGTTATTTCAGTCTTAAGATAAAATATTACTAGCGTTGAAATGATCAAGAAAAAGCACACTTTATTCTTACTAACAGAGAATGCGTGCTACCTGTTGTTCTTCTCTTGTGCTGAAGACATAGCTAAAACGTAATATTTATTGAGAAGGCAGTTCAAAAATAAAGTTACTTATCAAATCTCGTAAGGTTAACTCTAAATACACATAGCCAGTTCCTTTTATTGCTACGCATAAGAGAGCTTTGACGACATTCCAGTGTTAAATACGGTAATGCAATCTCGGCATATCTCGGCACGCATCGCTACGAGCAAACTTGAGAAAGCCGGCACAGTTTCCTATTATTAATATTCTTGGATGCAAGCAAGCAGCCTGCGACTTCACATTTCCCTATCCTAATGGAATTCTATGTACTTTTTCAAATGTTTTCATTGGAGGCGTATTCAATGCATAATTTTCAGCAACTATTGTTTTGCCCCGCGAGATGTAGTCGCGCTTCAATCGCGCGACCATAATTGATGTCGCTGCTTATTGGCTTGGAGCCGTATTTTAGCCTCGCTTTCGCGACCATGTGAATTGACCTTGGAGTTGCCTTTGTCGAAGGGGAAGCTAGCTGCCGCCAAGGCGGCGCTAGCATAGCTGGTATTATAGCCTTGCGTCGGCTCCTATCGGTAGCTACGGAAACCAAAGCAGCCATTCCAACAGGGTTACCAAGTAGGAAAGACGGTTGGTTTGACGATGCCTAGGTCACAAAGTGATCGGCCACGTCTAGTATATCAGCAACTACCATCTGCATAACGTCGTCGTCAGTGGACGAGGAAATGTACACGTAGATGAAGCAAGATAAGCAGCAAAACAAATCTAGCGCGTTGGCGCCCACGTTACGATTTTGTGCGACCACGTGGCGAGCGGTATTTGCGAAGCCTCACATGAAGTGATGCCTCGCTTGATGCTATCTCAAATCAAATTTGGACTGGTCGCTATAAATGAGGCTCCAAAAAATTACCCGTCATGGTCTGAAGCTAACAAGTTTACTTGCTAGGATTACCGGGTGATCATGATTAGATGATCGGTTTTGGAAAAATGTCTCGATGTTTGTGTAAGCGCAACGCTTATGCTTCTATGAAACCGCTTGCACCTGGTTGTCGCATGGGCAGAGCTTAACTAAGGTGTGTTGAACAAAATACTCTCAATTAACCAGAATTTAGTTCTTCAACTTTACAGTAATTTATCAGATGTGGCTGTACTCACCATGCTATTCAACTACAGGTACTATTTCACCCTTCGTAGGTAGTGCGAGTGGTTTCCTCTGCCTACCGTAAAACCGGAATACAGGTTGAACCTTTTTTTTTTAAATCATTGCGAAAAGTCGACCCTCGTCTTATATACCGGACATTGACGGAAAAACTACGGAAGTCTTGAAAAAATGGGAGATGAAGTAAACAGCCGCCTTCGCCATCGCATTCAGGCTGCTTTTTCACATTTTGTTTCAAAATGAGCGGAAGCCGACGGCAATTCACCGTCGCCTTCAAGAAAAAGGCGATTGAGTACGCGGAAGCCGCCGTGGGCTTAGTATCGTGCGACCATCGACCCGTGTGTTTGTCAGCACCTTATCAGCACGGCACGGAGCAGCATTTAAATAAATACTGTCACCATTGTGCAACCGGCTGAGTCGCATTTGTTTAAAGGTAAGGGTGTCTATCGGTACTTTTACCATTGAAAAAGATATTTTTCATTTTTAGAATTGGTTAGTTGGGGGGTCGACCTCTTTCCGGTTCGACTTATAGTCCGGTTTTTACGGTATGTGGTCAACATTGTTCCATTCATTTGCGCTGTAAGATTTCAATCCTTCAAAATGTCAAGCACTGTGGAATGCTGTCCAGATTTTATTGTTCCTGCCCCCGGTTTCCCAAAGTTAGTCATTAGCTACTTACTACAATAGAACAGATGATACCTAAGATATTTGTCTTACTACTCCAGGGCATAAATATTCTTACTGAAGAAATCATGCATGGTGAAAAATCGCAAATTAACAAAGAATGACAGTATAAAAACATGAACGAGCACAGACGCGCAATGACGCTTTATTGAAATCACGTGAATTTATGTGCACTTTTTATAAAGAATTCCGATGAAAAACAGTCACAGCCCTTTTACCCTGTGAAGAGGGAAGTCCATAGAAGCTGGCGCTCTTGAGGGATTCGCTGTGTTGGTGTTTAGCTACATAGGGGATTTGCGATGTTGAATTTGGCTACAAAATGGTAAACCGACCCCTTCACTACGTACTTGGGAAAGAGGCTTCGGTGTCGGCTCCATAGTAGCACAGTGGGGTATTTTTTTAACTCTTAGACGATGGCTATACAATGCCAGCCTCTGAACGAACAATCTCGGCGTCCACGGGCGACGACATTCCTAGCTCCAGCAGCACGAGCGAGGAGGGCTGGCTCCTTCTCGCTCGTACTGCTGGAGCCAAACGATACAGCCAAAGTGGACAGTCCACTAGGTGGACTCTTACAGAATACCCCCCATAGCTCCGTATATACATCTCAAGCTGACGCAAACTCCTCTCACATCCCACTCCTCCGTTGGCCTACTTTTTTTGTAGACAGGCGGGAGCCCGGAGAGAGCCTGCGGCTCAGGCGGCCGAAGCCGGCAGGGCTGCGCGCGTTGCGCTGCAATCGGAGAGAGGGAACACAAGCCGCCTATTTCTCCCACGCCATCCGGCCGCCGCGGCGCGCCCTCCTCGCCTTCATTCCGTTCATCAGCAGCCCTGTCAATAGACGCACGCGGAGCAGCCGAGGCGGACGGACGAAAAGATACAGTGCCGCAGGTCTGGCTTAGAGCACTTCACGGGCTCCGGCTTACCCGAAAGCCCGAGCCCGGCCCGGCCCGTGGGCTGGGCCGGGCCGGGTAGCACAGTTTTTTCACGGGCCGGGCTCGGGCACGGCGTGTGCTTTTTGACTCGGGCCCGGGCCGGGCTCGGGCTTTCTGGTGGTGTGCATGTAACGTGCAGCGAGTTATTCTCGGGTGTCTGAACTCTGAAAAACATTATTTTTCGGTCTCGGACCTGGTTCGGACCGGGCTCGGGCCTAAGGTAAAGGGGTGGCGGGCCGGGCCGGGCGGGTAACGTAGATTATTTCCGGGCCCGTGCCGGGCCCGGGTCTCGCCATAAAAGTTTTGATCGGACTCGGGTGGGCCGGCCAACATAAAAACGGGCCCGGGCCGAAAAAATCGGCCCGTGCAGTGCTCTAGTCTGCCTTCGCTAGCCTCCCAGCAGGGCTCAACTCTAGTCGGGCGCAGCTTCAAGAAGGCTTGCCGCGCTAGCCTCGCAGCCGGGCCCAACTGTACTCAGGGAGAACGCGGCATAAAAAAGGCTGACTGGCGCAAGAGAAGAGAGACAGCTGGGTCTCAGCCGGCCGGTATGGAGG
The DNA here is from genome assembly GCF_013339745.2 of Dermacentor silvarum. Classification (NCBI taxonomy): domain Eukaryota; kingdom Metazoa; phylum Arthropoda; class Arachnida; order Ixodida; family Ixodidae; genus Dermacentor; species Dermacentor silvarum. Next base: position 106,925,381 of record NC_051160.1, on the reverse strand, counting down.
AGGGGCCGTACACCCAAAACGATGACAAAGCTCGAGCCAATGCTGCTGATGATTTTTTTTCTACACGCGGACACGATCTTCGGGGAGCTAGCCGTAAACAGCTTGGCTGTCAAAAACAGACAAAAAACAAACCAACGACATCCCTACAATTAACAACTATCAACACACTTGCTCAGGAAAGACGTATCAGTGGATCAAAGCTTATTGCGTCTGGTGATACGTCTTTGCTCTGGAGTTGTGTTGATGCGGTTAATTTTAGGGCTGCTATCTGTTTTCATTCCTTATTTAAAGCGAAACTTTCTTTGCATCTTCTCCCTATTTTCTGGGCGCTGCTGCTGCTGTTGTGGCCTTGCTCCAGCGCACCGCCGAGTTTTTTTCAACTCTGTCAGGGGGCGCTTGCCGCCGCGCATCCCAGCCGCTGCCGCTGCGGCAGCGTTTCACCATTTGTGTGTATGGCACGCGGTGTGCTTGCTTTACTAAGCGACAAAAGTGCAGCTGCTGGGGTGTCGAGGTCGCGTGCTGGGCCGAGATAGTGTTAAACATTACAATCGTCCTTAGCCTGAAGAGAGCACTTGGAGCTGACGTCTCAGCAGCGTGCAGGTCACTTATGCAGGAGCACGTAATCACGCGCCGACAAAATGGCTCCAAAGTGTGCACTCAATTTCGAGGAGCGCGTTCGCTACGCAGCATTTTTGGTTAGCAGCGCGACGATCTACATGGAAACGAGAGAGAAGGGATAGGAAAGAGCGCTGATCCTTTCTCTTCTCTCTCGTTTCCAGGTAGATCGTCACGCTGCTAACCAAAAATGCAACTTTACCAACACGCCCGTTCAGCCCCCCTTGCGCTACGCAGCGAAACGTGCAGACCGCGAATGTATGTTGGCTCGAAAGCGTCAGGAAAAGCAACGACGAGTGGCGGCCAAGGAAGACAACAAGCGTCGTGAGCACTACGACTAGAAGTGATAAGCAGAACAACAACGCGTGACGGTCATGGTGTAAGGGGGTTTACTTACAAGCAGGGGCTACGTAACAACAGCGTTGGCCCAAGAGCGTCGGTCGCTGTCTCGCGCTGTCCGGGCTGCCGGACCTCGTCGTCCTCTCTCAATAGTTCTTGACCCTCTTCCCCACTACATTGGCCCCGGCGGTGAAGAGGAGCCATCCTGGCGACTCAAGGCGCTGCAAGCACAAGAGGGTCGTAGTAGGGCTTTAAGCTGCTCACGTGGACTGTTTCATGACCGCGGCAGCGTCTGTCGGTGGGAGGTGTCACAGGCTCGACGACATAGTTCACCTGCGACTGGCATTGTACAATCCGGTAGGGACCATGATATTTCGCAGCAAATTTGCGGGAGAGACCGGGGGTCTGGCATGGAATTGAAAGCCACACGAACGAGCCCACAGGGAAGCTAGGGGCAGGTTTAGCCGGGTCACAGTGTTCTTTTTGAAGTCCTTGTGCCACGGATGTAAATGAGCGTGCTAGCGTGCTAGTTGGCGGCACTCTTCGGCACATTGAGCGAGTTCTGAGGCTGGGTGGTATTCGGACGCATCCGGGCGGTACGGTAGTATGGTATCCATTGTGGAAGAGGGCTCACGTCCGTATAGGAGAAGGAAAAGGAAAAATCCAGAAGGTGGCTTGCGTGGCTGTATTGTAGGCATATGTCACAAAAGGAAGTACCAAATCCTAATTAGAATGGTCCGAGGCTATGTACATGGAGAGCATATCACGAAGTGTCCGGTTAAAGTGCTCCGTCAAACCATCAGTCTGTGGATGATAGCTTGTAGTGGTGCGATGAATAGTAGTGCACGCACTCAGAATCTCGTGGACGACTTTCGAAAGAAACACACGTCCTCGGTCGCTCAGCAGTTCGCGTGGCGCGCCGTGGCGCAGAACGAAGCTGCGCAAGATGAAGAAGGCAACATCACGAGCTGAAGCTGTTGGAAGAGCAGCGGTTTCCACATAACGAGTGAGATGGTGGACGGCCACAATAATCCACCGATTGCCCGCAGGGGTGGAAGGAAGGGGCCCGTGCAGGTCTATGCCGATTCTATCAAACGGGCGAGCGGGGCAGGGCAAAGGTTGTAATGGGCCGGGCGTGTGACAAGTTTTCTTCCGGCGTTGACACTCAATGCAGGAGCGAATGTGCTTGTGGATGTATGTTTATATTCCCCGCCAGTAGAATCGCTGGCGAAGTCTATCATAGATTTTCAAAACGCCAGCGTGCGCGTTTTGTGGGTCGGCGTGAAAGTGCGTGCACAGATCGGAGCATAAATGGCGAGGTACAACAAGATGCCATTTTCAACCATCTAGCTGATAGCTGCGGCGGTACAACATTGCGTCCCGGAGCGTATAATGAGCTACCTGTCGACGAAGGGCACGAGAGAGCCGTCGGGCAGGTGTCGTCGAAGGCGCAGCTAGAACGTCGATCAGCGAGGCAATCCAGGGATCCTAGCGCTGTTCGGAAGGCATGTCAGTGATATTGATGGTGGCGAAGGAAGTTGCCGAAAGGGAAACAGGCGCAACGTCAGAAGACACCGGCAAGCGGAAACTGCATCGGCGTCGGCGTGCTTGCGTCCGGAGCGGTAAAGAACGCGAATATCAAATTCTTGTAAACGTAGCGCCCAGCGTCCAAGTTGACCCGAAGGATCCTTTAATGAAGCCAACCAACAGAGGGAACGGTGATCCGTGACGACATCAAAGGAATGGTCGTACAAGTAAGGGCGAATTTTCTGCAACGCCCAAACAATGGCCAAACATTCCTCTTCGGTAACCGAGTACTTGCCCTGTGCCTTCGTGAGGGCACGGATTGCATATGCAACTACGTACTCAGCGAAGCCCGGCTTTCGTTGGGCAAGTACAGCGCCAAGTCCGATCCCACTAGCATCCGTGTGTACCTCGGTTGGAGCGGTAGGGTCGAAGTGACGTAAAATGGGCGGTGAAGTCAAGAGATGACGTAACGTTGCCAAAGCCTCATCACATGCCGTCGACCAACCAGACAGAGAGCTATCGCCGGTGAGCAGCTTCGTTAGTGGTGCTATAATAGAAGCGAAGTTCTTCACAAAGCGTCGAAAGTATGAACAGAGACCAAGGAAGCTGCGAAGTGCTTTCACGGTGGTAGGCTTCGGGAATTCAGCAACAGCACGATGTTTCTGTGGATCGGGAAGAACGCCGTCCTTCGAGACTACGTGGCCCAGGATGGTGAGTTTGCGAGCTCCGAATTGGCACTTCTTGATGTTAAGCTGAAGTCCTGCACGCGTCAAGCAACTCAATACTTCGAAAAGACGATGCAGGTGGCTATCGAAATCAGGGGAGAAAACAACGACGTCATCCAGATAGCACAGGCACGTCTTCCACTTTAACCCACGCAGGACACTGTCTATCATCCGTAAGAAGAGAGACGTAATAATAAGTATACACATCTTTGCGCGTAACTTTGTTTAATCGGCGGTAATCGACGCAGAAGCGTATCGAGTCGTCCTTTTTCTTGACGAGAACAACAGGCGACGACCAAGGACTGCAGGACGGCTGAATGATGCCGCGCTGAAGCATGTCGTCGACTTGTTCGTAGATCACACGCCGCTCAGCAGGGGATACGAGGTAAGGGCGCTGTCGGAGAGGCGGTTGTGAGTCCGTGTCAATCGAATAGAGAACAGTGTGCGTGCGGCCTAATGACTGCTGCTGGCAATCAAACGAGCCACAAAACTGATGTAGAAGTGCAAGAAGTTTCTCGCGGTGCACCTCTTTAAGTTCCTCGTTGATGGCGGAGCCAAACATGCTTAACGGTTGGCGATCAGGCGTACGAGCAGAAGGTGTCAGGTCACTAAGTTGAAAGTCGTCCGCGTCGTCAAGGCAGAAGATGGAGGATACGTCGAATGGCTGAATTGTGCCTATACACTCTCCACGGAGTAAGGTTGCGGGAAATGTCAACGGATTCATACCAAACAACGATGTAGCGCTGTTGGGTATGTCGAGAACGGCAAATGGCAACGTCAGATTCCTGCGGCGCTTAACGGTCTCGGAGGGGGTAAATAGAACTGTGGAGTCAGCAACGGTGGCACAGGACACGGGGACAAGGGCTGCACTAGTGGGTGGGATGCTCGTATCATCGGCGACAAACAACTTCTCCAACGTAGGGGCAGACGACGCGGAACACAACGAAGAGAACGCCACCTCGGCACGAGCACAGTCAATAACGGCATGATGGCGAGAGAGAAAATCCCATCCGAGGATGACATATGCGAACAGGCCGGTAACACAAGAAACTCAATGGAATACACAACACCTTGAATGACGACGCGGGCTGTGCAGGCGGCTGATGGCTCAATATGGTCGGCGCTGGCGGTACGGAGGGACCATCCCTTTGATGTCGTCGTAACCTTCCTAAGCAAGCGGCAAAGTTTCATGTCTATCACTGAAACTGCAGCACCAGTATCCACAAGCGCAAGGGTATGAAAGCCATCCACAAAAACGTCGATGAGGTTGGCCGGAGAAGTGCGAGGACTTGAATTCATCGACGACCACGCAGTTCGTGCCTCGGGAACTGCGGCATCTAGTTTTCCGCGTCAGAAGGGCAGGGCCGACGGCGCATAGGTGACAGAGAGCGACGTCGAGGGAATGGCGATCGGTGGGTAGCGGGCGGCAGGGGCTCGGACAGGCGCTCGGGCGAATAAGATTGTTTTAGCGGCGCTCAAAGCGTCTAGGATTGTACGCAGACGTCTATTTCGCAGTCGTCTGCGATAGACGCAGACGTCTATTAGGATTGTCGCATGGCGTCTGTTTGAACAGGAGGGCGACGGCAGCTGAAGCGTGCCACATGTCCTGCATTACCGCAAGAATAGCTTACAGGGCGATTGTCCGCAGTGCGCCATGGATTTTAAAACGTGGGGACTGATCGACTGAACGGAACAGGTGGTGGTCGAACGGGTGCCGGCGCGGAAGAATAGGTTGGCTGACGATGCGACCCGGCAGCGACGCATCAAAGGGCACAGACTCCGGAGGTGGCGGACGAGCGAAAGGCAAAGTGTCAATATAACTTGGCTAACTGGATAACTTGGCGTATGACTGGGGCCAGATAACTGGAGCCTGTGCTGGCTCGGGCGTGCTCGATAAAATAGAGAGTTGTCTGGCGACCTCCTCACGCACGAACTGCTTGATCTGAATCAACAGTGCATTCTGGTCACCCAGAGTGAAGGCTGCGATCGAGTCGTTCTGTTCCAGAGGGCATCGAGTTTGGGCGCGTTGCTTGCGCAATTCGTCGAAACTCTGGCACAAGCTGACAACATCTACGACGGTTTGTGGGTCCTTGGCCAATAACATTTGAAATGCGTCATCGGCTATTTCTTTCAGGATTTGCTTGATCTTATCCGACTGGTGCATCGACGGGTTGATAAGCTTACACAAGTCGACGACGTCTTCAATATAGCTAGTGAAGTTCTCACCGGGTTGTTGAGCGCGTTCACGAAGTCGCTGTTCTGCGCGGAGCTTGCATGCCGCAGGGCGGCCGAAGATTTCTGAAAAAGTGGTCTTGAACGAGGCCCAGTTATGAATCTCCGCTTCGTGATTGCGGAACCAGAGACTGGCGACGCCAGTCAATAAAATATGACATTGGTCAGCCTAGTCACATTGTCCCATTTGTTGACTGCGCTCACCCTCTGATAAGTGGCCAACCAGTCATCGACGTCTTGGTCGTCAGTCCTACTGAATATCGGCGGGTGACGCCAAGGCACCACGGCGGGACAGACGGTGGGTTGAGTCTGAGAGGGGCCTTGGGTGGTGGTTTCTTCAGCCATCGCTGGCGCTGGAGGCAGGGTACGGCTTCGTAGTTCCAGGTTCGGAGACTAGGAGACTACCCAGCACCTTTCCAGCAAACTGTAAGGGGGTTTATTTACAAGCAGGGGCTACGTAACAGCAGCGTTGGCCCAAGAGCGTCGGTCGCTGTCTCGCGCTCTCCCGGCTACCGGACATCGTCGTCCTCTCTCAATTGTTCTTGACCCTCTTCCCCACTACAATGGAAGATGAGGAGCGAGCGTGGCAAGAACCACGACAAGAACCGACAAGCAGAACAATAATGATCGTCATTCAAGTCAACCAGCATGCAAAGCTTGGCTTATATCGATTCCCACAGTGCGTGGCATTCGTATATTTCCTTATTGGTGTTCTTGCAAATTATGTGTATAAATGTTAACGCACGTGATTCCTTCCGTGTTCAGTTTGCGCAGTTTCTCGCTATCAATGCACACGAAATGTCCGACACTTCAGCCTTTTTACATCGTCGGATTCAAATAGTTGCACCTCATATCACCTCTTCAGGTACACCTTCAGGACCTGTATGCATTGGTTGCTCGTGGGCTGCGCACTAGTAAACCGCTACAGCTAATCTGAAATTATTCGAAGATGAGTGCTTGTTCTCATTCCTTCGTGACACGTACTTATTTGACATGTTCCAAATTGATGTGGTCTGCACCGTTTATTTGCTGACACAGCAGATGATGTACCATTCCATTTCTTCTAACATTTTCATCCGCAATTTCACTACATAAAGAGGCAAATTTTGAATATTCGGACAAGTGACCACAAGAGATTGATCTTAATCATAGCGCCGAATGTAAAGATGGCAGTCGACTAACCACAAGAAACATCATAAGTCACCTTTGCAGGAAGAGTAACGCAAGGCATTGTCTTTACAAAGGTTCATTCCAACCAGTGACTCGCCGAGTTCGCGCGACGAAGTTGTTCGCAGTGGCAGGTCATAAGTAGTCGCAAATGGTCGCCTTAGTCGGAAAGCGACTGTTGCGGTCATTGATGAATTTTTAAGTCACACGACTGCAGTCGCAAACATAGTGAACCCATGAGCAGTGCAGTGGCAGGACGTCTGCATATAGCAGTGCCCATTTTATGTGCCGATTGCGATGCGAACTGGCGTGAACGGCCTCAATCACCTGACAATTTTGTTTAGGCTAGGCAGCACTTGCCTGTCATTAGTCATTCGGCGGTGTCCAGTCGGTCATGTGACCATTGTCAAACACCAGATTGAATGCAACCTTACAGACGCAAAGCCAGGCTGGAGAAGTACAGCGTGTTGGCTTGCATCACTGTTGTGATTTATTATTATTTATTGTGCTAGAATGCCTACTACGTAGCAATAACGAGCGCATCTACCTGTTAGAAGTATTTTAGCTATATTTATAAATTATTGAATAACCAATAGGAGATCATTGAATGACCAATAGAGGCATTACGAAATCAATGTGTACAGGAGGCATATGTGATTATCTTGGCAAAAATCGCGCAAGGTTTCACAGCTACCTTGATTCTCCACAAGAAAAGTAGAAAGTTGCGTATCAAGAAAGGGGTCATGAAAGGAGACACAATCTCTCCACTGCTATTCACTGCATGCTTAGAAGAAGTATTCAAGCTCTTAGGCTGGGAAGGCTTAGGAGTGAGAATCAACAGCGAATATCCCAGCAAACTTCGGTTTGCTGATCACATTGTCCTATTCAGCAACAATGGGGACGAATTACAACAAATGATTGAGGACTTTAACCGAGAAAGTATAAAGTGGGGTTGAAGATTAATATGCAGAAGACAAAGATAATGTTCAATAGCCTGACAAGAGAACAAGAATTCAGTATCGCCAGTCAGCCTATAGAGTGTGTAAATGAGTGTCCATCTAGGAAGATTACTTACGGGGGATCCTGATCATTAAAAGAAAATTTACAGAAGATTAAAATTGGGTTTGGAGTGGTTATGGCAGGCATCGCCAATTCCTGGCTGGGAGCTTACCACTGTCGTTGAAAAGAAAAGTGTACAATCAATGCATTCTACCGGTTCTAACATATGGGGCAGAAACTTGGAGGTTAACAAAGAAGCTCGAGAACAAGTTAAGGACCGCACATAGAGCGATGGAACGAAAAATGTTAGGCCTAACGTTAAGTGTCCAATAGAAGGAAAGTGCGGTCAAGGATGCCAAAAATAGGAGAGGTGATAAATTTAGGAGATTTGCAGGCGCATGATAGAATTAGATAGCGCAATACAGGTGTAATTGGAAATAGCAGAGAGAGGCCTTCATCCTGCAGTGGATATAATTATAGTCTGATGATGATGATAATGAATAGGAGACCAGTATCTGTTATAAAACGATCTTTGCAATTACGATGACAGTCCTCACGTGACATGAATATATCATGCCACATGTGTGTTCTGACATATTTTCGGCAGTGTACCATAAATATTTTACAGCGATGCTGTTAAGGGCTCACCCTTCGATGGTCGCGTCCAGATGTAGAAAAATAACTCTCATTGCCCGTATGCTGTACGTGCGAGTAAAAGCGCGCGAGGGACGCGCGCTTTAACTGGGAGCGAACGCATGGCGCAGAGCAAACGCGCGTACTTCCGTCGCGCGAAAGGCCGTGGGGCAACGGGAGGGAGGGGGGAGAGGTGCCGTTTGGGTGCGGCACCAAATGCGTATCTTGCGACCGGGCGCAAGGGGAACTGGCGACTCAATCTCCCACGCGAAAGGAGTACAGCGGGAAGGCAGCGCGAGAGGGAGGGGTTGCAGCTTCTGCTTTGCGAGCAGCTTATAGACCTTTTCACAAACCGACGTTTGAGCAGCACCATTGGCCGACACAAGCGACGTCTAGCGTCGCCGCCATTTTGGACTGTGCGCCTTGCGAGAGCAGGCCGGCCGCACTTCGGTTGTGTGATCTTCGCCGCGCATTATTTCGATTGTTTTCTTCCGCTTCGCTTGTCTTGTGCCGCTTGACTTGTTACATGTTTCACGTGCTCGCGTGAGCGCTCAGTATAGTGTGCCATGGCAACAGCAAGCCCAGCGAGTGGATGTGGTGTTTCTTCGTCGGTAGCGGCGGCAGCCGCGTCTGCTTGGTGGAGACCTGGCGTGCTAATCAGCGGTATATTTCATTGTTATTGCTGGGCACATGTGACCATATCGTCGATTGAATCTGATCACCATTACGTTTCGCGATTGAGGGTTGCCTCATTTAGCGAAAGCAGGCGCGTACGTAGCTGTCGGGCAATGCTTATAGAACCAGGCGCCGGCGGCCCGACGACGCGTGTCAGTGGTTGGTAGATAGATATGCGGTGGTTACTCCATACGCTTCCGACGCAACTGAACAGCTCAATCATGCAAAATTTATTAGATCTGGTGCGGTGCAGGGTGCTTATAACCAAATGTCAAAGCATAAAGCGTGGCGATCGAGCAGCGCGGTACATGCAGCGAACCGACGCGCGGCAGTGATCACAGATGCCAGCGCGACTGATACAGCCCAGGTGCTAGATTTTTATTTTTAGTATTTATTTATTTATACATACTGTCAATCTCAATAGGGATTATAACAGGACTTGTTATAAAGGTATATTTGTTTACATATATTTTACGTTTGTTTACCTGGGATGGCTTTTCTTTCGAATGTCTGAATTTGGAAGAAGCTTCGCTCACGGTGAACCTTAACGTAGATCGTGCGTGAAGTTTGTATTGAAGATATCGCGTACGGCAAGAATTGTTCGTGTGCGCTATCTCTGAAGCGAAATAAGCCAATAATATTGCAGCGTTAGGGCCATCTCTGCTCTTTCTCTTGTTTCCCTCACACCGTCTCACTGTGCTATTTTCATAATAAAGTAATGTCGAATCTTAACAATTGTCGAATAAATACTTATACATATGACTGTAAACCACTACTGACCGTGAGTGAAAAGCGCTTACTGGTCAGCGAAGCAGTCTCTGCACGCACGTAAGTATTTCACTTGATCGACTGTGCGAATTTTTTTTCGTTACTGTTATTCTTGCAAGCATGACGCTATTGTCCGCGTACCCCATGCGAATACTGTTTTTTTTACGTTCTTACTTGCGCGGGCTCATTTAGCGCATTTCTACGCCACGCACAGTTAGCGCATTACGGTTCCTGAACACTGGTGCTAGGCCGCACTGATGAGGTTGACATGTTCGTTTTTGCATTCTCTTGCTGCCCAAGCACATAGACAACGCTCAAAGATGGGTGAGCTCGATGCAGCACCACACTGTTGAAGTTAATTACCTTTATGGGCAGGGACGCGTAGGGTGCGTGTGAACGCAGAAACAATGTTTTGGTGGACACAGGGTCTGCATACATCTTCCATAGGACACGATTTTTCAAGATCGTTGCGAAGTGTATTTACCGACTAGTTCTCTCGCAGAGTGCTCCAATTTGTCTTATACCGGTGTCACACGGCCACTTTTGATAGCGATCGAGACGTTCGACCGCGATTGGCTCCCTTCCACAGATTGAGCAAAGAAGCCAATCGCGACCAAGAAATTCGATCCAGATCGGGCTTGATCACGATAAAAAGTGCGCCGTGTGACCCCCGTATTAGGCACTGGAATGAAGTCGTGTTTGAAAGAATAACAAATGTAGCCTCTTCTACTACATACGAGAAAATATTGCATCGAAGAGCTGACAATTCTCGCAACCTGTTGGGAAATGTGCCGAAAAGAGTTTACCAAAATGCGTTATTTTACTGATGTGTGCATTGGTTCACATTAGACTGAAATGCCAAGTCCTCAGGTGATGCAGGAAACCGGAGAAGCGTGAACAAACCACGTCGCGGCAGTGGTCTCGCGGAGAGCTGTGTTGTGGACACACTTAGTCCCTAAAATCGTTATTTCCCGCTGGTTGTTTGTGCACCCATAAACTGCACAGTGCTGGCCTGTAGCCTTTTGATGAGTATATATGCCATTATTTACGAGCGTAAGTCGTTCGTGACAAAAATAAACGAAAACATCGAAGGAAAGCTACCACTCCGCAATGCAAGCGCAAGGCAAGCTCACAGTCCAGACCGAACAGGCAACACTGACACATACTCTCCACGCCAGACCGTCGGGAGCGCCCTCGTGAAAACGTCTATACTTTGCGCGGCACCGGGCGGTCGCGCGCACCCTATCTTGAGAGCGATCTGAAATACAGCTCCTGCCTTTGTATGCGCTGTGCTTTCGCCCCTCAGTTTCCGCTGAAGCGATGGACCCCATGAACTTGCGATGGACCCCAAGCTGCTGCTGGCGCGCTTGCTTACGCCAGCGTTTTGACAGCGGTTGTGTGCGGCCATACAAACAACGCGCACAACTGTTTGTCGACAGCGGCGGAGGTTTACCCACGTTCGCACCGAACGCGCGCAGCGTTAGTGACGTGTGTATGAAGAACGTGCCAACCTTTGCCGTGCACCCTATGGCGGTGTACGGTAACGGCCATGGTACCTGTGGTCTGTAAATAAGTGAAACACACGGGATCATATATATATATATATATATATATATAATTCTTCAATAGTTCAAATAACCAAACCAACTACACCATCACATTTTAATAGTCATAATTGAAAATACATAATTTTCACCACAGTAGAGCTTCGCTGGTATTCCATCTCCACGGTAGTGGAAGGGCTGACAGTGTTTTTTTTCTTTATTTTGACGCCTTAAAAACGTCCAGTCGTAACCTGAGACAGAACGGGATATTTTTTAGGCTAGCTTGACACAACGTATTTGTCGGAATTGTCCAAATTTGGCGAACGAGAACCTTTTTATGCCGGCCTTCGGGGTATTCATGCAGATCTTTCTGTTTGCTGGATATTTACTTTATAGACTCAGTTTGCTTTCCGGCTATAGGTTGAGTTAGTTGGTCGAGAATAACCATTGAGAGCATTTGAGTAAAGAGAGAACTTCGGAGAATCAATCCTCGCGCAGCTGATATCTTAAGTAAAGCGTGGAAAATACAACTGCGCAGACGTCTTTTTCTCCACCAAAAATAGTAAGAAATGGCTACAGCGCTGGTTTCTTTTTTTTCTATTTTTTTTTTTTGTTTCACGGTCATCACCGTCAAAACACGTGCGACGAAATTCGGAGGATACACTTGAGACTGCTTACCTGTGGGAATGGGAAACCATCGTACTGTTTCAATGCTCCGTTTCATACATCAGGTGCAACGTAGTGGAGGCTAGAAATGCTTTTTGCAGTGGCTGCGTTCACTCAGAAACAGTTTGGTGTTTTTCGACCTATTTTTGATCAGTTTTATTTTTATAAGCATAGATCTGAATGAAAAATTGAATTTACCCTTAGAAACAAGGAAACCATGTACTCACATGGCTGATAACACGGCGTTTTAAATCAATTCGCTTTTCGTTGTTTCTTTATTGGCAGCCCGTCGCGGACGCCTTACGCGCATGCTCTCCCCAGCGAATGCCGCTGGCGCGCAGCGACGAATAGACGGCACACCAAGGTGATAAATTTTGGTGACCGTACTTCTTGCGTAGCTTCGACTGCGTTGCACCTGATACAACAACGGAGCGTTATGAACGCGCTCACGAATGCACTCACTAGTCCCACATTTGGTCAGCCACAACCGCGGAGCCACCACGACGTCCGGGAAGCGTTCTCGTCTCGCATCCCGGAGTGCCAGGTTCGATACCCACCCAGACTGAAATGTACCAACGTTTCATTTCGAAGCCATTAATTTACTTTGGTTACAAGAACCTCCCTGAAGTATTTGACCTTCGCCGGAGCTTTTTTGACGTGTTTTTGCTGTTCGCGCCGTCGGTCACCTTCAGTACCACCTTTCGCTCATGCCGATGGATTTTCGCGCAATGGGGCATATAATGCTTTCACGTTAATAAATAAATGTTACTTGGTGTGCGTGAGGAGACATTTGAAGCAGCGTTCGCAAATAATACAACCAACGCCCAAGCGCATATATTAACGCCTGCACATTTGTAAACCCTGATCAACTATATTTGGGCGGTCGGCATCACTGGAATGAAATATTTGTTCGTTCACCTTGTAACATCGCTCAGGCTTATCCCACGTTCGAAACAAAGCGTGAAAAAAAGTATCTGCGTATATAGAGGGTGATCATTTTAAAGTTTTATGGAATTTAAAAATCGTCTGTGGCCGATAGCATAACTCTTCTCCTTGAGCTTTATCATTCGAATCGGCTGACCTTACCAGCGCGAGAAATCGAAACACATATGGACCTAATTACAAAAAGTCACCAATTAGCTTCATTAATTTCTTTACGGCAAATATAGCAATTAATGAATTTTAGCCGGTGAGCTTGCAAGACGTATGCACTTGAACTGAATTTCCAGGATGACACCACGCTGTTTCGAGGTATTATTTCCCAAGTGGAACGAAATACATGGGCGTTCCAGTTTCTTCTGTTGTTCGATGCATAGAAGAGCGTTTGTTAAAAATGTAAATAGAACAGCAGCGCATATTTACGGCAAGTTTGAAGGCACATATCTCCAAACTGCCGTCACTCTGAAAATTCAATTCAAGTGTATACGCCTTGCAACGTCAGCAGCTACAATTCGTTAATTACAACAAATCCCGTAAAGTAATTATTCGAAAAGATGATTAGTGGGTTTTCGTTAAATATTTGAATACGTGATGCAAGATGCAATTTGTCATGCAAGTAATGTCTGCCTCTCTGAATAATCGAAGTGCAAATACCGGAAGTGTTACCTGACACGTGCTATTTTGGCGCAAGTTGGAATGCGGTAGCGCAAGACCGGGGTAATTGGAGATCGCAGGGAGAGGCCTTCGTCCTGCAGTGGACATAAATATAGGCTGATGATGATGATGATGTGCTATTTTTATATATTGCGAAAAATTTGGAAATGATCCGCGTATATATATGTATATATATATATATATATATATATATATAGAGAGAGAGAGAGAGAGAGAGAGAAAGAAAGCAACTTTGGGACATGGTATACGCAGAGGCTTACTGTAATGCGTAATGCCTCGAGGGTAAATATTGCAACCTTGTCGGTCGGTGCTAGATTGGCTCATTCTACTCATTCGTTTCTGCAGGTTGAAGCAGGAACTGAGCAGCGTGTTAGCCAAGTTACCAGACCTCGACGGAGATGCACCCGACAAAGTAAGCGACCGGCATTATATAGTCTAAGCTTGTCGAGAACATAAATTAGGCCTATCTCTGTCGATTGTCCTTTTTAACGGTATTTCACAGCCTGCCATGTTTACGGACATCAAGGTACTGTATGCATATAAAAATAATAAAAAAATGGTGGACGCTTAAGCTCCGCCTTTAAGAGCGGAACGCGATAGCATTAAAAGATCCCAGGTTCCTTTATCAGGCTTCCCGGCAACTGCGTCTTTTTGTCCAACTTTGAGCCCGCGTGCGGCTGCCGAGGAGGTGAGCGCCATCGTGAGGGTGGTGTTTCAAGGAAGCAAGCGCGCGCGCCGCTGAATGAATGGTAGAAATGCTGGAAAAGGAGTTTGTGTTTGAGTTTCGGCGTAAGAGAATTATGTTTTCTCGTATCTTCAAATTACAATCCGACGCTATGACGTCTGTGCGTTGTGATTAAGTCGTACTTTACGATCTTTTTGGCGGATTTTACTTTCAGAAATTCACAATTGTTCACTAAAACCTTGCCACATGGCTACGCAGTTGGGGTGTTTCGTGATGATTATTTTCACTAACGACGCTGACGCGCCCGCGCCCATGACGAATTTTCTGCGCCACGGGGCCCTGAACGCGATCACGCTGCAATCCGACAGAACCCATCAACCAATGAATGTCGACGTTAATGCGATTAGCATTCAAGGACCGTTGCGACGTGCACTTCCCAGACCAAAAACTGTACGCAGCCGGGCTCTTCTCTCCCGCTTCTGGCAGCACACGCTGCGCGATCTGGTGACGCCACGGTGAAGTTCGCGCTTAGAGTTTGAATACGCCGAGCATCGGGAACAATTGAAACGATCACTTTTGTTACTCTAGAGCTGCCAATACCCATTGGTACATATCTAATTACCCAAGTTAACGTCAAAGAGGTCCATTGAAGAGCGCCATACACCTACTGGCACTCACCCAATCGCCCAAGTTGGCCCCAAAACGGTTCTTCTAAGAGCAGCACAGACTGTGTGGCGCATACTCGGTCGTTCAAGTTGGCATCAAATAGGTTCATTGAATAGCGGCACATACCCACTGCCACATGCCCAGTGCTGCTACCCTACTGGCCCCTGTCGGCATAAGCGGTTGGTTGATGCATAGGTACACAGTTCCACTTAGCCAGTGACCTAAGTTCTCCTGTTCCCTCTGCCCACGTGCCCGATGCGCTACCCATTCGACCATGGGAAGCACCCGGTGACCCAAGTTGTAAGGAAAACTACTACAGACGTAGACAGATAGACACAACAAGACAAGGCAGACAGAAAGACACAAACAGATATATATATAGATAGATAGATATATTGATAAATAGATAGATAGATAGATAGATAGATAGATAGATAGATAGATAGATAGATAGATAGATAGATAAGAAGGTACAAAGTGAGTCCACGGCAAGTGCTTGAAGCACCTAAAGAATACTAATGGTATCACACATCTACCACACGCACGAACAATAAAAGGGACGGTAAGGAAAAGGTGCCGGAATACACGTGACGATAACTTTTGGCGGTAATGAGTTTATAATCGAATTAATATAGCGGCACAACGTATTGACACTGCCTAAACGAATTATGTATGAAGCGTGTACCACAGCGGGATTATTTTTTTTTGGTACTCCGTTGGAACACTTTGCACAATCTAGCGCCTTCATCGCGAAGCCTGCGCGTGACCACTGAAACGCATAGCGCACCGGCGTGCGCCAACGCTGAGAAGCGTGCCACTTGGTAAGCGGGTTTTTTTATCGCGCTTCTTTCAGGACGCGCTTCGCCCTTTAGTAGCACAGTCGAGAAATGCGCGCTTAGCCTCCGAGACCAAAAGCGTGGAACGCCGGCGCCCTGCGAACTCTGAATATTCTTCCCTCGTTTGGTTGTACACTCAGTGGCACACACTCAGGGATCCAAGTTGGCGAGAGGCCCATTCAAGAGAGAGAGAGAGAGGGAAAGAAAGCGAAGAAAGGAAAGGCAGGGAGGTCAACCAGACGAACGTCCGGTTTACTACCCTACACAAGGGGAAAGGGAAAGAGGGAATAAAAAGAGGAAGAGAGTGAGCATTGTGTGTTCAGCGAAGCACCATGACACCAAAGTCAAGTCCCAGAGCTGGTGATGTGCGTTGTAGACATCTCACATGAACCAAGGGCCAGTGGTCGTTGCGTGAATAGGAGGCTGCGGGTGAGCCATGGGGCTTACTCGAGACTTGCAAGCACTGGATTGAGAGCATGCAGTACTTGCACTGCACTTCGCGCTGACGGCGTATGCAGCTTGCTTAAGAGTATACGTAGGGTATTTACAAGGGAACGAAGCATCACAACCAGGCCGATTAAAGAACGGTACGTACCCAATGCATTCGTGGCGCAGCTCTCTAAAGCGGTGGCGTGAAATAGGTTCTTTGCAAGTGACCGATACCTAGTACATTTGTGGCGCCGCCTGCTAATGCTTATAGGCTTGCTGTCCTTGTGGTACCCTTGTAATAGTGTTTCCGTTAAGCTCAGCATCGGAGAAATTTGAGGGACTTTTTTCGTCTTGTAGAGCGGCACATTCCCAATGACACATATCTAGTTACCCAAGTGGGTGTTAAAGAAGTTCATAGCAGAGCAGCGCGCACCTACTGGTACATACCCATGCAGTGTTCTAAGTTAGCATCAGACAGGTTCATTGAAATCAAGCCCGAACCGATTGGCACATAGCCAGAGTTCCAAGTAGTCGTTGCAGTTTCATTGAAAAGCGCTACGTTTCCGTATCTACAGCGACCCATGACGGCGTAATAGACGTTCAGTTAATGTACGTACCTACTGCCGCATATTTAGTCGCTCAAAGTGGTCCGACGCTTGGTTTCTAAACCTGTTTTGTCAGCACAGCAACTCGATGCGGTGGCCACTTGACCATGACTAGACCGCGACCCAGTTAGCGGGAAAGGGGTTGATGCAATAGTACAAGCATACGTAGATATATAGATGCCTATATCTATAGACCCCAGAAGGTGTGTGAAGTGCCCGAAGAATGCTAACGTATTAAAAGAGATTTGCATTTTCGCTCGAAGCTCGAAGCATCGACAGAGCTAGCAATGTTTAGCATTACGCTTGAATTCCTTGAACTGTTTTCGAAGTATACGCAGGTTGGATTGTTTCGAACTTTTGTTATGCAATAGTCTGGGACGATTAAGGACAAGAACCACGCGCTCTGAATGTTGTATTTGACGACATTTGTTTGCAGGCTGCCATTTTCAAAAATTTCTAAAAATAGTTCACCGAAGAGCGTCAGACCCTGTGGCAGCAACATTGGCGGTTGAACATTACAGCGCCTGCCTTGCATATTCGTCATGCATAAATAGGCCGGGTACCTCGCTTGTATTTACAGTAGCTAACTTGCCTGTCTTCCCATCGTTCTTCCTTCTTCTAGGATCGCGTGTCGACCTAATAAATCTAGGTGTCGATGGTTTAGTGCAGAAAACAGAACATTTTATATCTAACACTTCACGTGTGCATACCTCTAAGGTAATTGAGAACGACTGATGAGTTCGGCCTTTGAAGTTACAGTATTGTGGGTTAGACTAAATAATTAGGTCGTAACACCTACGCACGAATAAAAATTGCCAGAACTAATGAAATTGTAGATAACAAAAAGGGAACTACGCTTGCAGTTATACCAAGTTGACACGCCAGAACCTCTATGGGCGTGTCCGTATTAGTACGCGTACATATGTATAACTATGCGAGATTCGTTTGGCTCAAAATGATGTATTGCCAGAAATTAAGCAATTAAGCTTAATGTATCGAAATCAATAGTCGACCTCTACCGCATCACCACAGGTTCACACCTGTACAGCACGCACACCTGCGCTCGTATGATCCAGCACACATGGCGGCCCACCACCGCTGATCGCCCTTGTGTGGTCGTCGCACTTACACAAGTTTTGGAGGTTGCACTAGCTGCTTGCAATTCCGGCAGCATCGTTGGAAATTAACGTCACTGAGATAACTGAGAGCGTTCATTGGCCTGACCATTTGACTCCTCAACAGGTGCAGTCACATTAGGTCGCCGGTACAAAGAAATAACAATAATTGGCAGCGAAAAGACTCGCCTCTTTCGCTAGCTCACTCTCCAGGGTTTTATTCTTTCTCAGCCGGCGCAATCCTTACTTCTGTCTGTCGTGCCATCATACCCTCAGCAACGCACCGAGGCGAATACTTCTTTCTCAATGTATTCGTTCTCTACTTCCGCCTTTTGCTTTCTTTCTCTTTTCAGACCGCACTCCTCAACACAGTTAGCCTCTCCCTCTCCCGTCCTTACAGCTTTTGTTATGTGACGTTCTCTCAACGCTTTGGCTCGCATTTTCGGCACACAGGCATAAATGCGCGCCGTTTTTTTTTAGGGCTGAATATAAACACTTCGTTTGGTCATCAGCCGCATACCGCATGACCAGCAGGTCACCCACGTTTTGTCAGGCATGTTCGGGCTTCAAAGTACGTTTATGTGCCGTGGTATACGCCTAACTGAGAAAATACAGCTTATGTGGAGGTCGGCATGCGGGACTTGAGTACCAGTGCAAACGTACTACTCCCAAATTATTGGAACATCCCAGCTGTGTTTAATTAATAGAATATCCATAAATGTTTCCCGCATTTGACGAATTGTTAAGTGATATTTACAAATTTGTCAAAATTGTTTTCGATTGCTGACAGACTTTAAACTTCATTGTTGTGTTTCTCAAAATTTGGCAACATTCTAGAATTTGTTTAGAAATGCATTGCCTGAAAAATGTACTCCATGCAATCACTGAATCTGGACATTTCCTTTTAGGTTCAAGATCAGTGATATGGATGGCAAAAATATATTTCTGAGTTAGTATGCATTTAAAAATAAGCTTTCTAGCAAAAGCTTTCTCTCATGTTCAAATCAATTCAATTACGACTATGCGGTGCGTGATTATTTGTAATAAAATTTGAGATAATTGTTTCGTTTCTAACAGTTCCAGGAGAAGATATTTCGTTGCTGTGTATGAAAGAGATGACCAAATAAATTCCTTAAGACAACGGCGAAGTCGCTAGCAGGTATTGAAGAGGGAATCCATTCGTGAGATCACCCTAACTGCGCAGTAATGATACATGATCTAGCCAATAGCGTAGTGTTCATTCGGCATGCAGTAAACTTATTGCATTCGTAAATGCGTACGAATCCGAGAACCACATTCACTGTCGTTTTGTACCAGATTGACAAAAAAAAAAGATACACGTAACATGAAGCCTAAATAAACGTTTTCAGATTATTTACTTGTCCGATTGCAGGTTACTACCGCTTCTTTAGGGTTACACGAAAAGGTGCAATCGCGACACTTGTCACAATCAATTTTCGCAATATATGAGTTCCCAAAGAATATAAGAACAAACATAAGTGTGTCCCTTCAGTCAATAAGTGATACCTACAAAAACAGCTCCGCGCATCTAGCGTCTACGAATACTGCATTAAGCAGCGTGTTTTCATTTCTCTTCTCTAACAAACTTCAACAAACGCACCCTTGCAGGGCTTTCCGCAACTTGTGAAGGAAATAAGGGACAGCATTCAGTCGAAGACGACAGCCGCGAAATCCACGCACACGATCGTTCAAGACTATGGTGGTGTCCACCTGTCCATAATCAAGGGTTACGAAGCCGTGACAGTCATTTCCGGCATCAACGAACCGTAAGTTCGCGTGAAATGTCTGTACTGTTTCACACGCAGCAGCTCTAAAAAACTATATTGCCATGACAAATAAACACGCCTACTCAGGGGACAGTGCTGTGATAACTCACTCAACTATTATCCTTGTTCGCACAGCAGGAAGCTTGCGGTTCTCGCTTAAAAATTTGTGTTCCTTTTCTCCTTTGCGAACCTTTATAGGCTCACAAGTGTCGGCGGTGGTGGTGTCACGATTAAAAGTGGGCCGATCCTGGCGATAGTGCACAAAGGGTCCAAACTCAATGGCACATACCAGGGACAATAAATAAATAAATAAATAAATAAATAAGGAAAGAAATCACGTCCGGCGCACACCCGCATTGGATATGCTACACACTTAATCACGGGTCACGTGACACGGGGATCACGTGACACGCGGATCACGTGACACGCGTGCGACCAATCAGATTCGCTTGGTGTGCCGCGAGGAGGGACATGGAAGGAAAGTGTGTATGCCACGGTTTGTGCGTTCTGCAAAGGAGCAAGCTGCGTTTGATGAACGCCGGCATGAAATCGCTAGGGAAAGGGCTCATCGTTGACGTGCCGATTCTAGCGTGAGGGCTTCCGTAGCCGAGGCTCGCCGTCAGGGAACAGCCTATGATCCCGAGGCGAGGGATCATAGGCTGTGTGTTCATCTGACGAAGGTCAGATAAACACACAAACTTCGCGTACCCCCATTTTCTCGACAGGGGAAGGGCTGGTGATTTTTTTTTTACTTTCAACTGGGCAAATACGAAGCACCATAAGAGGTTGCATAAGTATTTAGCCGGAGTCTACCGTCTGGTGGAACAATTGAAAAATGAGACGTTACGTCATTATCTGAGATAGAGGCAGTACATTGTGTAAAGCAGAGGTGTTAATTGCAGAACTGAAACGGTTATTACAAGACGAAACAGGGCACTTTGCGTGTTTTACGTATGATAAATAGTATTGCGAGAAATATACTTTAAACCATTGCTAAATAGCTGCACGTTGCTGGCGTCTGTGTATTATATGATGAATCGCTCACAGGTAACTCTGGTGACCATTAGTTGCGCATCTGTCAGTGATGGTAGCTTTTTTTTTTTTGTTTACTATGAGTCAAAGAGACAAGCAATTGCTATTCACTGAAAACCATATTTTCGATATTAAATAAAAAGAAGTTTAATTTGACTGGAATGGGGAATCAACGATGGCCTTTTGCTTTTTGAATCGCTCGGTCAAATGCACGTACGTCAATATGACGCCATGGATTCTGATGTAGTGTTTTAGATCCCTGATGTTGGAGGAACACTCATGAAAGGAAAATTATCTTCCACCGTTTTTTATCCACATCAGCGATGCTTTCTTTGTGAGAAACCGGTATAATTTTCTTTTGTGGCGTCCTGCTGCATTCTATGGGATGATAATATTTCCCTTTCATTGATCCGTTTATGTTCTCCTTTGTGCAGAAAAATGTCTCGTCCCTTGAGAGGTGTTTTTTTTTTCAGAATTTCATGTTGCTATTGCTTGTGAATAAGACATACCAAGAATATATTTCAATCGTAAAGAAATAGCGATAAACGCGAGTAGAATTAGAATCCAAGACTTAATGACTGGCAGCCTACTACGCGTCATTGGTGCCTGCTTGTATTCCACCTTACAAAAATTTCCTCTCTGGCAGAAGTGCCTGTTTTGTTGCCACATATTCGTAATTCATTATCCGATCTTTACCTAATTCCTTTCCGAAGTAATTCGGATACCACATGTAGCTGAATTTGGCACATTCTGACGAGCGAAAATAGAACTAACGAATCTCACGCCATCTGTTGCTGTTTTTTTTCGGACAATATTCATAATCGCCACTGCACGATGCATGAGCTCTTGAACACATATACTCTCTTCGTAAAAACACAATCATATTAGGGTACAGTTGCTCATATCCTCAATAAATGGCGTTCGAAGACAACTTCTGAGAAATGATCTCTGTAGATGCAGACAACAATTTATTTATAGGTAACACTCCACGCAGCATTAAATGGCAGATTGCTACAGGAATAATTGTGCGATGGCATCAGGACGTGTTTGCAGTAGCAAGGTCCGCTGAAAGGCTGGCTGGTTGCTTTTCTCTGATTCATTCTTAACGAGCACTCTTAAACCATTGACTACCTAGGTATACTTGCAGTAAGTATGGGTAGAGTTAGTAGAATTACTGACTAAACGAGGTCATGATTGGTACTAGTGGGTTTCAGCTACCAATTCGAAAGGCAGTTACCACCATGGGATACAAAAAATTTAGCCATGACACGTAAAGGGTGCTTATTTTTTAGTTTTACAGACTTTTTTAAAAATTGCTTGTGCCAGAGCGTATAATTCTTATCGTTAAACTCGTATATTCGAAAAGGCGGACAGTACTAGCCGGAGAAATCGAAACACATATTGTAGCGAAAGCTACAATGGACCCGTTCTCGCCGTTTCGCCGTGGCCGATGGCAGCACCGCGAGCTGAGCCGTTGCCTAGCAACCGCGGCAGCTGGCAGCGTTTCTTTCTCTATTGTTTGACCACGCCGCGGCGTCTTACCTGCGTCTGACCATGCCGCAAGCGGCGTATGACACGCGCTCTTCGCCCGGCGAACTCCTTTACTATTGAGGGTCCGGAATACCAAGCGCGCGAAGCTATCGTCGGAAACTGAGGAAGAGCTAGAGAGGGCCCGGTATACCAAGCGCGCGAAGCTATCGTCGGAGACTGAGGAAGAGCTAGCCGTTCGGTTCGCAAAAAGCTTGCACTTGTCGGCTTATAATTTATACCTGGCTTATATCGATGAGTGTACACCTAGGTATAATAATTACAGCTATATGAGAGGCTTACCAAGTGAAACCAAAACTTAACCAGGCTAAACGAGGCTTTCGCTTTGCAAATCCACGGTCAGCAGAGCTAAGCCGCAGGCAACGTTTTTCAACAACTGAAAAAATACTAATACCTGATTGAATAATTACTTTACACCTCATATTGCAATTTACGAATTGTAGCCGGCGAGTTTGCAAGACGTATTCACTTCAAATATGTTCAGGATGACACCAGTTTCGAGATATTTCTGAATGTGTACGACGAAATGCATGGGCGTTCCAGGTACTTTTGTGCTTCACTGCATCAAAAGCGTTGTGTGAAAAGCTTATTGAAAGAACAGAGGATTTTTAAAGCAAGTTTGATGGCACATGTCTCCAGACTGGTATCGTTCTGGAAATTCATTCCATGTAGATGCGCCTCGCAAACTCACTATCTACAATTTGTAAATTGCAAGACATACTGTAATTATTTAAGAAGGCAAATAATGTTTTTGAAAATTTGTTTGTGATGTGTGAGTTTGATCAAAGTACTAACTAGTGTGACAGAAATTAAACTGACGTTTAACTTTGTGAACGCGGTTTACGCGCAAGCGTACAGGTGCCGTTCCAGAGTTTCTAAGCTATCCCGTCTTGCCTGACACACCCGCATTGTCGCAAGCCGCCTAGCACGTCCTTCGGGATTCTCTTGGGCGCGCCTAGCTCGCGCCTTTCGCCGGTCTTGATCAGCTCGTGTCCGGCGCTTGCCGACGACTTCGCGGTCGGTCGACTCGCGCTCGTCCTGCCGCCGCTTGCGATGTTACTCTTCCCTTCTCGCTCGACGATCGGCCTCTCGATGCTAGACGAACCCGATACATCCATAGCGCACACAGAACCCGTAGCAACTGCCAAAGAGGGGGAACCAAGCGCGGCTCCACCTACCCTCCTCACTCCAAAGTGAGAAAGAGTGCATGTGCAGTTAGTGCTATAGAGCAGCCCAAATTATTTTTCTTGTCCCTAGCACTCCACTGAGTGCTGATAAACAAGATAATGTCATTCCCTTGACAGGCAGAATTTTAATAGAATTTCATATTAGGAGCTTCGTTTTCAGTGGCTGGTGCCCGAGTATATTGAAAGTTTTTCATCCTCAAAAATACAATAATTGCATTAAAACCTAGATAAGTGCATTCTACGTATTTAAAACATTACGGACACCAAATTTCGTCTTCATTGTACCACAATAAGTACACAAAAATTTGCAAACAAAAGCCAGCTTTGGACCAAAATATGAAGTTGAGAGAAACACGATCGAAAGCTATAAAAGCTGTTTATTTATGTTGTAACGGTGATACGTATATTGTGATGCAACAGTTATCACGACTTTTATTACATGTCGGAGATGCGGCGAACCGAATATACGCCCAAAGCATAGATCCCACTCCGGAGAACGTCCCCCAAGCGACGATGAAGAACCCCAAGGCAACCCCACGTGATGATGATTATGTACAGACGACAAAGAGCAGCTTAATAAATGCCCACACTAATGTGCACCCGCGAAAGAGCTGCCATCCTGGCCGCAATTGAGAGGGACGGAGAACGCCTCGTGAAAAGGTTCATACGGGAAACATGGACAACCTCAGCAGTGTGGCAGCGGCGGTCACTTGGAACAATAACAGGTGCCACGCGAAAGTTAACCGGAGATGTCTGCTCCAAGATTTTTAGGGGCCGATGTACCGAAGATTAAAGTTGTCGCAGTTTCACCTGAAAGGCGAAGCATCAATTGCGATAGCAAATTTGTAGAGAGCTATACGGAGTAATGATAGTAGCTTTAACAGCTGTATAAACTTCGACATGCAGCAGCACCGGTAACACGCATCACTGTTGTCGAAGCCGTCGGCGTTTTGCCCGCGTTCGCACAAAATGCGTGCGGCGTTGGTGACTGTTGCCGGAGCCTCTTATATAAATAGGCACTTGGTGTCGCAGCTAAACGTCGCCTCCCTTCCCTCCACCCAAGGCCTTTCGCTCATCGGAAGAAGGCGCGTTTGCTCTACATATATGGTGATTGTAAAGGAGGAAAGAGACGCCTACTTCTGCAGCCCTTAAGGGAGCACGGCGCAGAACGCGCGTTTGTTCTCCGCCGTGCGTTCACTCCCCGTGAAAGCGCGCGTCCCTCGCGCCCTTTCACTCGCACATACAGCGTTCGGCGCGCGGCGACGATTTCATCTCCATTGACGTCATACGGAACCTCACGGCGACGGCGATGCCGACGGCAGAAATCTGCTTTCGAGTGTCCATATAATTGCTATCGCAATAAAACTTGTCACACAAGCCAGCAGTACAAACTGGTGTCCAGCGAAGCACATCCTCGCCAGGGTGGAAGCACAGGACGCGATGAGAGGTGCCGTAATGCTGCTTGCGGTTTTGTGGCCGTGCTTCGGTGTTGATGCTGGTGCGTTGATGACAACGCAGAATGCGGGACACATATTCTTCACAGAAGGATGGACATCGATTGACAGTCAGCGCGAAGAAAGAGACGTCAAGACAGGAAGAGGGCGAACAAACATAGACAACGTAAAATGGCGAGTAACCGGTCTTGCGTTGAACGGAGGTATTATATGCAAAAGTCACGAATTGCAAAATTGCATCCCTGTGTCTGTGATGTGGTACGATATACATTTCTATCATGTCTGACAGCGTGCGATGAAATCGCTCGGTTAGACCGTTGGTTTGCGGATGGAAACTGGAGGTAGCCTTGTGGGTGGTTGCGGAGGCTCTGAGTACATCGTCTACGAGTTGCGAGAGGAATGCTTTTCCACGGTCGCTCAAGATGACGCGATGAGCACCGTGACGCAGTATTAAGGCTTGAAGTATGAATGCGGCAACTTCATAGGTTGAGGCAGAACTCACAAAAGCTGTTTTGGCGTAGCGTGTCAAGTGGTCAACGGCTTACAAAATCCACGGAATGCCGGTTAGTCACTGGAAGACGACCATATAGGTCAATGCCAACGACTTCAAATGGTTGCGAAGGACACGGTATCGGTTGCAGTTGTCCGCATGGAGCTGATGTAGGGAGCTTTCGACGCTGACAAAGGGCACAGGAAGCGACGTACCTCGGTACATTGGCGGAAAAGCCAGGCCAGTAGACGCGACCTTTGATGTGGTCATAAGTTTTCAGTAAACCAAGGTGACCAACAGTCATATTGTCCTGATAATACTGAAGGACATGAGGACATAGAGAGCGAGGCAGTACAGGCACCCAGCGTTGAACGTGAGGGTGATAGACATGGCGGTACAGAGCGCGGTTGTGAATCTTAAATTATGTCACCTGTCGAAGACGGGCGTTAGGTGGGTTCGAAGCTCCTTGAAGGCGATCTAAGATGCGCTGATAGTAAAATTCAGCAAGTTGATGAGATTGAAATGATCTATTGTGGAGGCATCTTGACTACAGTGGCTAACGAGAAAGCACATAAAGAGGGATCATGCGAAAGCTTGTCATGGAAGGTAGACGGAGGACCATTGCATGGCGTCGTAGGAAGCGGACAGCGTGACAGCGTGTCTGCATCCTGGTGTTTTTTACTGCACTGGTAGGTAATAGTAAAGTCGTATTCTTGCAGACGAAGAATCCACCGACCAAGTCGTCCAGACCAGTTCTTCAGTGGCGAAAGCGAGTATAACTCATGATGGTCTGTAACGCTGGTAAAATGGTGGCCCTGAAGATAAGGCGGAAACTTCTGGACAGACCAAGCGATAGCTAGACATTCCTGCTCCGTGATTGTGTAAGAAAATGTGTCATCCAAGTTCCACTTCCGGTGAAATAACCACAGAAATCTTGCTATTCATGTATGTACGTGTTATGTTACACCAGATCATTCACATTTTGCAATCTTGCACAACATGTAAAAGGAACAATTTTTAAGTATCTGTGACATCATCCCATGTATATAAGCAAAGTTCACATACCAGCTCTATATGTGTGTCCTACGTACTCGAACACGGTTCCAGTTCCAGTTGTGTCGAAAAATCTTCTAAGGAATAGGTACATGTTCCTGTAAAATGGTTCCGGGAAACAATGAACGTTTCACTGGAACATAAATCAACCTGTTTATTGGAACGTGACATTTAAAAGTAAGTAATTCAAGCACATGGGGTACGCAAAATGTGACATTGATGCGAAAGCGTCCAATGGCTCAATGAGCGAAAACGCAGGCCGCTTCTGTAGCAGGGAAAAAATAGCACCTCAGTTCCCACACTGCCTGCTTCGCTGGCTAGACCTTGCTGGATCGGGCAGCACGTACCGCTATGGAGTCTGAACCTTCTGCATCCTAGGCCGCCGCAACCTCGGCTGTTGCGAAACGTGGCCGTCCACTCCAGTATACACCGCAGACGAAGTAAGGCAGCGAAATAACGCAGCAAAGTGAGCGAAGCTGGAGGCAGCGAAACGCACCTTCGTCGTCAACTCTCCGAACACATGGCAGGTGGTACGAGAATTAACGCAAACATTATTCGCAGCGCGAAACTCGAAGCACCGCTCCGCGGTGTTCAATTGGACGTCAATGATTTCGCATTCACAACTCTTATGAAGTGCAAAGGTGTCCATAGATGTTTTTCTAGTGTGATTTCATCTGAAAGTCATTTTCAGAAGTAGATGGAAACAATTTGCTAAATGTTCCAGTCGGAGCTGAAACATACGCGGAACCAGGTTATGGGTGATTGACCTTCCACTCACAGTGCGCAGCAAAGCATGAAGTAAGGCATTAAAAGGCACGTCTTATGTCGCATGCAGGTTCGGAAGCAAGAAGGCTTCAGTACCAGGCCTTATAATGAACAACTATATGAGTGCGTTCGCGGCGACACCCGACGTTCCAAATGGTCGGAAAGGCGGCAAGCAGCCCAGAACATCCATGGTGTCCGTGTTCGTCAAGCGCCGCGACCAGCGAGTGCTGTGCTTGCAGGCGGGGGCCGGAGGAGGAATTCCTGGAATGTGGGCTCTGGCTCAGGTTAGCGGCATGCGCAAAAGATAACGAAACGCAGACGTGGCAAACACGGCCGGAATTACACGTTTTCATACCGCTTCCTTTAGGTAGAAGCAGTAAGCGGAAAATTTTTGCAAACGTCTTCCACTTAAATGTGAACAGCCTTTTATGTATATTCATAAAAATGTGCGACGGCGAATAATATATTAGAACTAGCAGGATGCGAATGACCTAGCCTAAGTGTTTTTATTCCTTTAGTTCTGTTAGATGCGCCAACCCATACAAAATGAAATATGAAAGGGCTTCTTAGAAAGCTAGGCAAGATGCGGTGAGCCAACAATATTATTGAGCTGCCAGTTAAAGGAAAATGGTTGTGCCAAGACTGGTGTTGGCACTTGTTTATGAAAGCTACCAGCGCACCGTTTTAGTGATACTAATGATAAAAACGTAAGAAAAAGTTTGTACTCTCCAAACACAACAAAATATCGCATTGGGAATATTTCAAACCATAAGCACCTCTGTGACAAAGCCGACAGTGACCTCGCTGCTAAGTACCAGTTCGGGGGGAACTGAGCGATTGCTTACCTGCCGCAGCTAGGCAACTCGCGAAAAACTGTTTGAGGGGATTCCATTTGGGCACGTTGAGGCACTTTGGTTTAGAAATGTTAGCTCTGTTCCATGTTCTGGATTTAGTGATGCGGAGGTGCCTTTCACCTTATGTCGTACTCCGAGCCTTGTCGTCAGTAAAAGGAATCATTACGAAACTTTAGCTCTTGGGTATCGCCGAAGAAGTGAAAGTTTGCTTAGTTTATATATTTCTTTATTATGCGGTCAGGTAAACACGCCAAAGAGGTCAGCCAAATCACACGTTTGTTACCTTATTACTGCAAGATTTGGTGGTATGGGACGTGTACTTTGGTCAGATACACTGCCGTCACTTCGATGAAGCAGGTAAAGTGTCGAATCTTTCTGCTGGGCCTAACGGTTTCCTCGATATACCGCACAATAGAATTTCGGTCACGGCTAGGTTGTGTCAACATTATTTGTCAAAATCTCGCAAACTCACGTTTTCATGGCAATGTGCATGTCAGCTGCCAAAAACATTTTTTTTCGCACGAAATGTCCTTTGAAATGTGCTATTGACACTCCCAATATCTTGTGAATGAAATGTCCACTAAATCATTTTCCGTGGGATTCAAAAAGACCATGAAACGCAGTACCTCTGGAGCAGAGCAGCGGAAGCGTACGCGAACCCTTAACTGACTGTTCAGCAGTTCCGTTGAGTGACACCGTGCTCCTCCTGTACGGTATCTGTAAGCAAAATAACTGTAGCAGATGTTTTTGTTTTGTCAGCAATGTAGTTGAGATACCAGGTAAAGGGGTCAAATAGGGTTATATTTGCAGGTGTTGTGAAGAGTGTTCCGGATAATAAGTACAAATATCTCGAACACTGCTACGAATACCAGTTACTATTTCACTTGAACGTAATACTCTATATTTGTTCATTTACTAATAAAACATATGATATCTTGAAATATAAGAAACACCGTAGGCTCTACTTTCTGTTGTATCTGGAAGGTTGTTACGTTAAGGTAAGAGAGAAACATTTTTGAAAATTTTACACTTATAACTAAACTTCGGCGAAACAAGTATAAAGGTGCAAGTACTGGTTGGTTTATAGGTGAATGCATTTAGAAGTAAGAATGCGGGACAGGGAAGAGCATCACTCACTATAAATTGTATTTGGAGCAGACATTCACTTGTTATAGCGGGAATGTACCACCGTGTGCTAAGAAATTTTCCCTCGCTGAAACCAGACCTTGGAAATGACATTCTGAAAATTGCCACCTATTCCACCTCATTATAAACGAATTATTCTGCAGTGCTGCGTGGAGCCACAGCGCCAATTTGTGAAATTTTATCTCTATCGCCTGATTGCCGTGCGCAAATGTGTATGCTACACAGGGGCCGTGCCTATAAAACTGAGCCTGGCTGCTCTTTATAAACTGAGTTATTATTGAACCCCCTTGCTATGTACTCCTATCTCTCTTTCTTTCGCGTCTGGGTAAACGATAAAGAAGAACTACACAACTGTCTAATGAATGTTTGCACCAGCCCTTGCGAGTCATTCGTGCCCTGTATACGCTCGAAGGCGCATTTTAAAAAGTTAGCAATAAACTTATTACTTGTAAGCTTATTGTCATTGACAAGGGGACGAAGAAGAAGACGATGCATGATTCTCGTCGAAGTCAAAATGTTGATCAAAGGTGAATGCATCGAAAAGTATTACACACATTTAAATGCATTAAAGGACTTTATACATCTTGTGCCACGTAGGCACATAACCATTTTGTAGGATTGGATCAAGATGGTTACAAAGCCAGTGGCACACAACCAAAAAGATGTTGAATATAATTTGGGATTGCATTAAGAGGTCTCTGTGCTTTATAGATGACCAGCCGGTGTTAAATGCACACGTTTTTGTAATCACTTATTGCTTATTTACATAAAACCAAGCTGCGCAAACTGGTACTACATTGTCGGTCAACATTTAGAGGGCTAATTTAGGTTTGTTTGATCTTGCACTCAGTACATATGTAACCTTCCTGTTTATATCCGCCAGGTACAGTTGTTGAATGACTTCACGCGAGGATGTAGCACGGGAGAGTACTAAGCGGCGAGGACGATTACTGAAGTCAGGCCACCGCCACCGTTCTCCTCACGCCAGGCACGCCTGCTATTTTGGGGCCGCATTGGCTGCGGTGGTCTGAGAACTTTCTTGCCTCTGGTGGCTCCGGTGTGCTATCACCATAACGGCACCGGATGCTCGACAACTGGTGAAGCCGCTAAAGACAAGAATGCTGTGGCGCACGGGCCAAAAGTCGCAAAAACAGTGTTAGACAGCTGCTTCACTGCTGCCAGAAGTTTTCGTGTAGAACGACACGGCTTTCAATAGACATTCTAGTGGTCTCGCAAAGTGGTTAATTGTTTTATCCATCCGAGGACCAGCCCAGTCCGTTAATATCGCCGATGGAACTGACAAGAACTAGTTCAAGGGATCAGTTATTCACTGGCATCACATGTCCATGCTTGCGTGAGAGCCTAGTACTTGAAGGTGACAAGTTGATGTTTTATCGGATGGTCGATCTTTGGTTGCTTCGGTAGCAAGTCGCTCACAAGTCAGGATATCTCAGAAAGTAAATGCAAAACATCATGTCATGGCAGCCAAGTTCAGTGCGCTCCCGTCAGCCTTGCATCCCGCAGTGGCAATTGCGCATATTGCCGCCAGCATACTGAGAACAAAAAGACGCCCGCCGCATCATAGCTGTGTCTCAAAAGAACCGCCACAACATAAGCGTCAGGCAGGGCACCGCAAGGCAACGCTGCGCCGCACGTACCCACACCACGTGCTGACCGACCGGTGGCTCGTGCTCGAGGTTCGGATGAATGGCACGCGACAGGAGGTGAAAAAGAAGAGAACAACGTTCGAAGGAGTGAAGAACAAGGGACGCTTTTGTTTTGAGTCTACAACCTTTAGTTGACGGGGCACAAGTTCGCCCAGAATAAATTAGTTTTTGTAGAAACGGCTGTCGTAACTGTTGGTTACATATCTGGTGGAGGTGCGGGGTATGATTCCAAGCCCCACACGCGCCAGGGAAGGTAACCCGGATCCCCGAAGTTTGGAGCCAGCGGAATTAACGCCTGTCCACCAACGGACAAGTCGCCGCATACGAGGTGAGGCCCCCGAGTTTGGTCCTCTCGTCGATTCAGCAAGGGCAGCGGCAGCAGTCAGCCTAGGAGCCAATGCGATGGCTACTCAAGAGATACCTCCTCACATCGTCGTTGACTCACCCCTGACGCCAGAATCCTTTCACGGAGACACATTCGAGGATGCCGAGGACTGGCTCGAAAAGTTTGAGCGTGTCGCCAGATGTAACGGTTGGGACGAAACAAAGAAACTCCGGTATGTGTACTTCGCGCTGGAGGAATCTGCACGCACATGGTTTCAAAACCACGAAGCGTCGTTATCATCGTGGAACGACTTCCGACGAGAGCTGCTTGCAACGTACCCGAGCACGGACCGCAGAGAGAGGGCAGAAGCCGCTCTTCA
Source organism: Dermacentor silvarum (assembly GCF_013339745.2). Classification (NCBI taxonomy): domain Eukaryota; kingdom Metazoa; phylum Arthropoda; class Arachnida; order Ixodida; family Ixodidae; genus Dermacentor; species Dermacentor silvarum. The sequence goes on along the minus strand of NC_051160.1, from coordinate 106,893,854 downwards.
GGCGAGGAACCAGCGGAACAATGAAAGTGTGACCATGTACATTGAAGACATGTCCCACCTCTTCCGCCGAGCCGACCCAAACATGGCTGAGGACAAGAAATTACGGCACCTAATGCGCGGTGTTAAACAGGAGCTGTTTGCAGGCCTGGTACGTAATCCGCCCCGCACTGTAGCCGAATTCCGATCAGAAGCGACGACGATGGAGAAGACGCTGCAGCAGCGTGCAAGACAGTACAATAGAGACGCAAGCGTCGCATTATTTGAAGTTGGGACAGGAGCCCTCCCCAGCAACATCGACGCCCTACGTGAAATGGTGAGGTCTATCGTTAGGGAAGAGCTGCAGAAATTGAAGCTGGTTCAAAGCCCTCCTACGGTGTCATCACTCGCTGATGTCGTACGTGAAGAAGTACGACAAGTAATTTGTGAACCAGAGCCTCAGGTACGGCCCCTAGCACAACCGGAGCGTCAGCCGCGGATATCATACGCCCAAGCTTTACGGCAGGACATTGGACGCGCTGACTCTGCCCGAACTACCGCGACACCCCAGATGCTTCCTCGCAGTATGCCGCCCATGCCGGAAGGAAGACCACGTAAAAGCGATGTATGGCGTACTCCAGACCGGCGTCCCCTCTGCTACCACTGTGGCGAGGCTGGTCACCTGTATCGGGAATGCCAGTATCGCCGAGTGGGACTTCGTGGCTTCTCCGTGAATGCACCTTGCGCTCGAAACGGTGAGCGCCCTTACGAGATAGAAGCATTTTTATCTACACGCCGAAACATTCCGTACCCCCAGCAACATGAGCCTCGATCGGCAGCGCCTATGCGTTATCGGTCGCCGAGTCCGCGTCCATCCTCCATGTCACCGAGGCGTCGCTCACTAAGTCCTCGACGGGAAAACTAGAGCCAGCGACCTGTGGAGGCAAGGCCGCTGACGCCCAGGAAACCGAAGGCCCTCCATCGCTAACCCGACGAGACGACGGCAGTGACACCGCGACGAACAAATGCAGTGATGGCGACGCAACTTCTGAGTTGCGTGTCATCATCGACGACTTCGAAGTGACTGCGTTGATAGACACTGGTGCTGACTATTCAGTCATTAGTAGTGTACTCGCCAGAAAATTGAAAAAGGTATTGACCAATTGGACCGGATCTCCTATACGTACAGCCGGGGGACACTTAGTCGAGCCTGTAGGAATGTGCACAGCAAGGATCGGAATTAGTGGCTTTATGTACGTCAGCAGCTTTATTGTTCTACCCGAGTGTTCCCGTGATCTGATCCTGGGCATGGACTTTTTGCAAGCAAACGGCGCAATAATCGACTTGCAAGAATCTCGTGTGTTGTTTACTACGGAAAATGCTGTCACCTTTTCTGATGTGGAACAGCCACACGTTGCCTCTCTGCGTATTGTGGATGAACACGTGACGGTGCCGGCAAGGTGTAGTGTGACTGTCATTGTAAGGAGCGACGCATTTCGAGACTATGAGGGACTTGTAGACGGAAATATTGGGCTGCTACTGGAAAAGCAAATATGTGTGGCAAGGGGCCTTGTTCACCTGCGTAACGGATGTGCGGCTGTCCTCTTGACTAACTTTGGCAATGAGGCACAACACGTGGCGAAGGGAACATCCATAGCATCTCTTCATGGCTATGAACAAGTTACGGATATATCGACTCTCGATACAGCATCACCAGCATCTGGGACTTTAGACAGTGTGCTCGCATCTATCGATATTGACCAAGAGCTGTCATCACCACAAAGACATACGATTGTGAGCTTGGTCAAAGAGTTCGCCGAATGCTTCTCTACTTCATCGAAAGTCCATCGCACTCCCGTTGCAAAGCACCGCATTATAGTCGAAGAACCCGTAAGACCAGTGCACCAACACCCGTACCGAGTGTCTCCAAAAGAAAGGGAAGCGATAAGAAGTCAAGTACAGGAAATGCTCAAGGACGACGTCATACAGCCATCCAATAGCCCGTGGGCATCTCCGGTAGTTCTGGTCAAAAAGAAGGATAACACCCTACGTTTTTGTGTAGACTACAGGAAACTCAACCTCGTCACGAAGCGGGATGTTTATCCACTCCCACGCATCGACGACACCTTGGACAAACTACGCGATGCTCACTTCTTCTCTTCTTTGGATCTTAAAAGCGGGTACTGGCAAATAGAAGTGGACGAGCGAGATCGCGAAAAAAACGGCATTTGTGACACCGGATGGTTTATATGAGTTTAAGGTGCTTCCATTTGGTCTGTGTTCTGCGCCCGCCACTTTCCAGCGGATGATGGACACTGTTCTTTCCGGACTGAAATGGCAGTCCTGCCTCGTTTACCTTGATGATGTGGTGGTCTTCTCCACTACATTCGAGCAGCACGTGCAGCGGCTGAGGGCAGTTCTGGATGCCATTCGCACGGCGGGATTGACCATAAAACCCGAAAAATGTCACTTCGGTTTTCGCGAACTCCGCTTTCTCGGACACATTGTCAGTGCTCAAGGCGTCCGCCCTGATCCTGAGAAGATCACGGCAGTAGAAAAGTTTCCGAAGCCAAGAGATAAGAAAGCTATCAGGCGTTTCCTGGGACTGTGTGCCTACTACAGGCGTTTCGTAGAAAACTTTTCTAAAATTGCCGAACCACTCACGCGGCTTACAAAAGAAGATGTCCCTTTCATGTGGCAGAAAGAACAAGAAGACGCCTTCTCTGAGCTACGACGACGTCTGCAGAGTCCTCCCATACTTGCCCATTTTGATGAAGATGCCGAAACAGACATCCACACCGACGCGAGTAACGTTGGTCTCGGCGCCATACTTATTCAGTGGCAGAATGGAGAAGAAAAAGTCATTGCGTACGCAAGCCGTACTCTATCGAAAGCTGAAACAAATTACTCAGCTACAGAAAAGGAATGCCTGGCGGTTATATGGGCCATCAGCAAGTTCCGGCCATACTTGTACGGCAGACCGTTCCGAGCCATCAGCGACCACCATTCATTGTGCTGGCTGGCGAACCTCAAGGACCCTTCTGGAAGACTCGCTAGGTGGAGCTTGCGTTTACAGGAATATGACATCACGGTTGTTTACAAGTCCGGTCTCAAGCACAATGATGCTGATTGCTTATCACGTGCACCGATCGAATCTACTGCTGCTGAATACGAGCAAGATTTCCCGTTTCTTGGGGCTGTGAACACGTCGGAAATGGCTCATCATCAGCGTTCTGACCCGGAATTACTCCTGCTCATCCAGCACCTGGAGGGTCGGCAAGTAAAAGTTCCACGAGTTTTTGTCCGCGGATTGTGTTCGTATGTCCTCAAGAACAACGTCCTCTACAAAAGAAACTTCGAGCCCAGTGGCGAGACGTTTCTACTTCTCGTACCATCATCGCTACGACCTGAGATCTTAGAAGCTTGCCATGATGACCCTTCAGCTGGTCACTTGGGCGTTAGTAGGACTGTGGCAAGAATCCGCCAAAAATATTACTGGCCGAAGTTGATGAATTCAGTGCAGCACTATGTAAAATCGTGCCGAGATTGTCAAAGGCGCAAAGCACCGCCACTCAAACCAGCAGGCCTTCTGCAACCAATACAGCCACCAGCAGTACCATTTGAACAGATCGAAGTAGATTTACTTGGGCCATTTCCCGTTTCGTCCTCAGGAAAGCGATGGATTGTGGTAGCGACCGGTTACCTCACCCGGTATGCCGAGACTTCTTCTATCACAACAGCAACCGCCATTGAAGTGGCTCAGTTTTTCGTCACACACATCGTATTGCGACACGGCGCGCCTAAGGTTGTCATAACAGACAAGGGAACAGCTTTTATGGCCCGTTTGATGCAGTCTGTTATGAAACTAACGCATACTGATCATAGGAAAACCACAGCATACCATCCGCAAACAAATGGCCTGACTGAACGGCTCAATAGAACGCTCGCTGACATGATCTCGATGTACGTGGACATAGAGCATCGAACATGGGACAGTATTCTACCATACGCTACCTTTGCGTATAATACTGCAGTACAAGAGACGACACAGTTTACGCCATTTGAACTTGTTTACGGCCGGACCGTAACAACGACACTGGACGCGATGTTACCTGTGAATAACAGCAGCGAAGACGACCCTGACGTTAGTCAATACATAGAAAGGGCTGAAGAGGCACGACAGTTGGCGAGGCACCGCATCGTCCAACAGCAGCACGTCGACGCAAACCGATACAACCTAAGGCGAAGAGAGGTGCAGTACTACCCTGGAGACAAAGTGTGGGTATGGACGCCTATACGTACACCCGGTCTTTCGGAAAAGTTACTGCGCCGTTATTTTGGCCCCTATAAAGTACTTCGCCGGCTAAGTCCCTTAAACTACGAGGTAACTCCCGAAGGTCAAGTGCGCTCCACACGACGCAGGACTCGTCCAGAGGTCGTACACGTAGTACGAATGAAGCCTTACTACGAAAGGCATTGAATAACAGAATTTGCAGATGTGCCCAAGAATACCACCGGCCGTCCCTCAGCTTTGTTCTTTTAAAACTGTCGGCCTGTCTAGGCCTTTTCTACGCATCGGGACGATGCTTCTTCGGAGGGGGACTAATGCCGCCAGCATACTGAGAACGAAAAGACGCCCGCCGCATCATAGCTGTGTCTCAAAAGAACCGCCACAACATAAGCGTCAGGCAGGGCACCGCAAGGCAACGCTGCGCCGCACGTACCCACACCACGTGCTGACCGACCGGTGGCTCGTGCTCGAGGTTCGGATGAATGGCACGCGACAGGAGGTGAAAAATAAGAGAACAACGTTCGAAGGAGTGAAGAACAAGGGACGCTTTTGTTTTGAGTCTACAACCTTTAGTTGACGGGCACAAGTTCGCCCAGAATAAATTAGTTTTTGTAGAAACGGCTGTCGTAACTGTTGGTTACAATATTCTCACGATAGCTCTGCCGCCCATTCGGTGTCTTCACACTCGGGCTCCTTCTACCTATCTTCCACGCTGAACGATGCCAGCACCTCCCTGTACTGTGAAAAATCACCGGTGTGCATAAATGTGTAGGAGCGTGTGGGGATTGATCTCCGCTGTGTTTGTCGGCATTCACGCCGTAGTGGCTCCGTCCCGAGTGCAGAAAGTCGTCCAAGATGAAGATGCAACAGGTGCAATGAATATTTTGCCTATCCAAGAGGAGGTCACTGCAGCTATTGTTGACAACGTCCCCAGCGCAACTGTCCCATGCCCAGGCATTAATATTGATCTTGCCTTTGAACTCAAACGGCCATGAACCGACACGTAATGCCACGTTTTTCATCAATACCGGTTATTTCGCGTCTTTTTCCGGAGTACAACATTGCCAGCACTTTTTTCGACAAAGTGCACCTGATGTTTGCCTGTGACAAGCTAATTGATTATTCAGGATGGCAGATTTTATTGCGTGGCTCATTGCGTGGCCACATAAGATGAAGCAAGTATGCTTCGGTCCAGCTTGAACCTCAGCTACTTTTCGACAAATGCTGACGATTATCCTTTCAGGCTGAAAAGGAAACTGTACCGTATTGACATCAGGGTTGTAAAGACCAAGCAGAAGCACACAGAGATCATCAAGCAATTCTTTATTTGCATCTCGGAAGCAGTGCTCATGCTGAGTGAGAAGTCCTTACTCAACGCCACTGAGGTTTCATTCCATGCACATCGTGGCAGTGCTGAAGGCATAGCGCCAAGGCAGACGCAATCGTCTTCACCACTACGCCCTCAGATGCCGGATAGTTTCTCTCAGTTTGGGCCCTTGTAGTGTATTACTCAAGGTTTGTTCCACGCTTTCCCGAGGAAATAGAACCACTGATTTCCTTTGCAGGGACACCGCTTTTCTTAAGGATGCAGATGTCTAAGTTGGTTTTGCTGATGTGCAGAAGCACCTCGCATGCCACCAAGCTGTTCACTTGTTTGAACAGAACCTTCCAGCCATCGCGCAGTATTGTAGCTAGTTAAAGGATCTCTCACGGGACAAGGTTGTATTTGCATCATGGTCAGCAAACGCCGCTCAGCGAAAATACTGAGATGGTGAGTGTGAGGTGACCCTTTGCGTATACGACAACTGGCATGTGTACTTGTTTGACGACCCTTCCAAAGTTAAACGGACTGATGCGCCCTAGTGAAACTGCGGGGTTCTCGCAGTACCGGACACCATCTTTTCCATATGCCGAGGTGGGCAGTGCGCCTCATGTGCCATAACTTTCTAATGCAGTTCCACTGAAGCTCGAAAAACAAGAAAGCCTATGCCTGCTCTCGGTTATCTGTACCAGACACGGAGAATGAGCTGCAATTTTAGAGGAATTCGTGGTCTTCGTGACGGCATCATGGCATACGAATGACATCAAACTTGGAAATTTTGAACACTGAACACTGTATGGCTCAGATAGTTCTGAAGTACGTTCGCATATCGTGACTACTTCGAGACAAATTGTCGAGTGACTAGAATTCATACTTCGAAGTTCCAGAACACTTGACTGTAATTGAAAGGTTGTTCAGGCGCTCAGAAGGCATCGTTACAAGCTCGTTCATAGAACTTGCTCACGATGGGCACCAAGGGATCACAAGATCGAGTGACGTCTTCGAGAGAAGTAGTTGTGGCAAGGGCAGAACAAACAGTCGTTTGTACAACACCAAAGCTTCGGAAACACCACTCAGACCTATTCACCTTACTGACAAACGACATATCAAATTCTGTATTGACATGTTTGGACCACTTGAGCACGCAGGAAACAACGACCAACTGATGTAGCTTTTTAACAAAAGAGTCGAAATAGCCTAAGTACTCGCTTATATCTTCGCTGCTGGCATGTTTTTGTTGTGAGATTGGCCTACATCTACAAATGATATTTTTTTTAAATATAGAGAAGCAGTTCACACCGCTATTTATTCGCAGGTCTTAAGCTGCATCCCTGAACGCGAAGTGACTTTCTGCGTCCGGTCGGCAAATAGAATCCTTCCCACACTGCCCGTGAGCCCAAACAAGGATCCTGACATTCAGGTCTGTGTTTGTTGTCCGTTTGTTGTCCACGCGCAAAATACCTAAAATTGGGAGAGTTATCGAGATGAGTTTAGTCACACCTTTTTTTTTTCTCAAATGGTAACCATTCTTTTTCACTTTCCTAGACTGTCTTTTAAATTTTGTCAGCTCTGCATAATGGCAAAAGCGCTGGTTTACCAAAACATGAAAACTTTTAGGAAACTTGACATGGAAAAACTTTATGGTACTTTGTAACTAAGTGAGGATAACATTTTAACCCAATTGTTGTGAATTTATCTTCCTAGCTTATACACTAGAAGCGGTTTTCTTGCCCTTTCACAATTTTACGTTTTGCAAACACTACGTTTTCGTGCGACATGGCCAAAGACAGTAGAACAGATATACATTGAATCGAATGTACGTAAAGCGGTCTGTACAATGCCTGCGAGTAGGCCGGTTGCCTGTCTGTCCTCCACAGAATTATGCAATAAAACAACTCCACGGAAATAGCCCAACTATTATAAGTATATGCCTGGAAGCGCGTCGCTTTTTTATTAAAGCAAGCCTATTGTTGTGGCTATCTCATCAGTTTTCCTACCAAATAACTTTGTTCTGTTCTTTCGTCAGTTTTCCTGCGCGAACGAGCATGTTCGTCGCTTAACGAGAATAAATTTTTTGAGAAGCATGTGTTGTCGTGCGAGAATCTTAAATGCGTCGAAAGGTTTATACGCTGTGGTCGGTAGTGGCACTATGTCATGTTTCTCTGTTACTAAATATTCTTTTACCTTCTAGTCCATGGTCATGAAATGTGCAGCCCCCGTCAGGGCTGTCTATAGCGCAGGCGCGGCGCGCTTCTCAGACGTTTGGCACCGCCTTCTCAGATGAAGCCTCAACATCATAATTGCTTCTGAGTATGCGCTGAAAGGTGGTCAGTTCTTCGCCACTCACAGTCATAGAGAGGCCCCTCACGCGCCCACTTATTTCTAAAGATTAGGACCAGAGACAGGATGCACAATTGCGCTTAATAAGGAGAAAGCCTTAGGTGTCTATGTTGGTAGCGCCCTTGGGGTGCCCTTGGCGGTGACCTTGGCGAAACTGCGCCGTGATGAAATGTGGTCGACGCCGCAAAAACGCTCGAATTGACGTCACATTTCTGAGGGAAGTTCCTGGAAACAAAGTAAATTAGTGGCCTTGAAAATAAAATTTGATACATTTCAGTATGGGTGAGAAGTGTGCCCAGGCCTCCGTGGTGCCAGACGACCATTCTACTGTGAAGCCAAGGCTGTTCCACGGTTCTGGCTTACTAAAGGTGTGTCTAGTGCGTGCGTGATTGCATACGTCATGTCACAGCCATCACCTCTGACTCAAACCATAATCTTGACTAAAGGTGTGGCCTAGTGCGTGCACTGACATTCTGTACTTTAGGGACTACGTTAAGTGTTCATATGTGGCATTCAGCATGTCTCCTTAGTGCCACACGTGTACTCCCCATTGCGGCTTGTTCTTTCTTGCAGAAGTCTAACCCCGATTGTATAACTTCATCATGTATCCCCAAATGTGCAGCAGGCTTTCACCTCCTTGTGCTATAAGGGTGTAACACCTGCCGAACTTCTTTTTGACATGCTATGGCTGGTGTCGTTGTCCTTCCAAGACTCGCAGTGTTGAATAACCTGTAAGGTCTGCTGCACACTCGCTCGGTTTGGGCAAGATTGAAAAGAGTATCCAAGCGGCTACAGAAGCCGCTACAAAAAGCGTCTTATATGACAATCCTTTCACGGGAACCCATTCGGGAAAGATGTTGATCTCTGCCGACTTCACCAACCAACTGTTGACCACCCTTAAGCTATTTTGCGGAGTAGGAGCTGGGTTAACTGCAAGAGAAGGCGGGAGATGGGCGTGAGCGCGCTAATCTGTCCCGCCAGGATTCGATCACGATCAAGTGCATTTGAGAATTTTGATTCGGATGTGGCTCAAGCACCATCGCATGTGCTCCGTGTGACAACAGGTACAAATGTTGTATATTCATTCTCTAAATAAGTGGCTGGTCTAATGAAGATGAAGAGCACAAGGACAAGGCAAGCCAGATCGACTGTTCAATGCCTCCAGTGCAACCAGTGAGCCAGCCGGATCGCCAATGCTTAGCACGAGTGTGAGCCGTTCGGGCAACCAGCTGTTCCTGCTCTACGTCACCTGCCTTCTCGGTTACGAACAGACGCTACCACCTGAATTGTTCAGTACACCCCTTTACAACTGGTGGAAGGTGCGGGGTATTCAAGAATATCTACACCCTGGAACTCCGGTCTCGGACTCTGCCTCCCGTCATGCCTGACTCTCCCCAGCCGACGTCGCCGCCACCCTGCGTTGCCTGCTCTGGAGCTCTCCCGCTCCGCCATCCAGCGGTTTTCAGCGGTACGGATGAGTAGGACGCCAATGACTGGTTGTCTACCTACGAACCAGTGAGCGTGAACAATCTATTGGACGATACCACCAAGTTAAATGCCGTCATCTTCTACCTTGCGGGAGTGGCTCACCTGTGGTTTAAAAATCACGAAGCCGACTTACAGTCCTGGTCAGCGTTCAAGACCAGTTTCGCTGAAGCTTTCGGTCGCCCCGCAGTCCACAAGTTGCGCGCCGAGCAGCGGTTTCGAGAGCGAGCGCAACAACCCGGTGAAACATTCACCTGTTATATCGAAGAGGTTCTCGGCCTTTGCAAACGTGTGGATGCTTCTATGCCCGAAAATGACAAATTGAAGCACATATTGAAGGGCATTGCCGATGACATTTTCCAAATGTTGATCGCCAAGAGTCCGCGCATCGTAGCAGAGCTCATAAACTTGTGCCAAAGCTACGACGAGTTGATGAGGCAGCGCGATTTCACCAGGTGCCCCTCTGTGGCTGACGAGGCCCTCTCTGCCATGACAATCTTCTCTGATCGCTCCCCCCTGCTCACACAAATCCAAGCTTTCGTGCTGGAGGAAGGTGCACGTCAACTTTCTCTACTACCCTTCGCTGAGCTACCCCAACAGCAGCCGCTACCGCAACAGCCTCCTAGGCAGCCTCCTACACAGCTCGCCCCGACGCTGCGGTGGGTTATTGAAGACCAAGTTGCTGAGGCTCTACCAATGCAGCATCAGCAGTCCCCTGTCGCCGCGCCACTTACGCATCCGTCGCCGCGCCGCCTCCTCGCCAACCACTCGTTGCGCTACATCCACGGCCACTACCATCCGTTCGTCATCCCGTTCATCGACCTGCTCCTGCCTTTGCTAATCCTTGGCGCACGCAAGACAACAGGCCCATATGTTATGCCTGCGGTATTCCCGGCCATGTTGCACGACTCTGCCGCCGCCGCATGCTGCACTCTGATGGCTTTGCGCAGTCGCCTCCCTACGCCGACGTGCAACCTTTCCACGACACTTCCTTTAGTCGGCAGTCGAACAGGCCACCAGCCGAGCGCCCGGTCCTTACACGTCGTTCTCTTTCCCCGCGTCGCCCCTCGTTGCCCCCCATGCGTCGGCGCCCTTCACCCACGCAAGAGGGAAACTAAGCGCTGCAGTTCAGGAGGCAGGAACTGCATCGCCATCGCTCTGGACAAGTCCTCCATTAAGAATTGGAGAGACGCGACGCGGCGAAGGGAAGAAAGGACCCCCCGCTATAGGTCTCCAACACCAAAACATCTCGTCCCCCCCCCCAGCCCCTCGTCAACGCATTCCCGCGTGTAAAGGGCCCCCAGCATCGGTCAACCCAGCCGACCAGCGACGCCGCAGCCACCCCCTGTCCCCCCCCCCTACCCCTCTTTCGTCTGTCAGGAACAGGTGCCCTGTCAAGTGTCTCCCCACCTTACGCTCTCTCCCCCTTCCTCTCCTTTCTTATTATTGACCTTTTAAAAGCGGCACACCGCCACCTTCGAAGAATACCCCCTGAAGAAGGCGCCGAATTGGCTCCGAAACGTCGGGCTAGTAAATTTTCTTATTTGGTTGGAGTCAATCTCTAATTCTTAATCAATTTTCCCAACCAGACAGGTAATTCTGTCGCAATGTTTAGCTTCAAGTCCTCCATTGTCACCTTCAAACTTTGTCGACCTTACTGTTGACGGCGTTTCTACCGTTGCGCTAATTGATACTGGAGCAGCCGTGTCTGTCTTAAAAGAACACCTCTCTCGCGCTTTACGAAAAGTTACGACGCCCCTTTCTGGGTTTTCTCTTCGCAAAGCAAGTGCTCAGCCAGTCCAGCCTTTAGCAGCATGCACAGCTAGAGTTGTTATTCAGGGCGTTCTCTATATTGTGGAGTTTGTGGCTCTGCAGTCATGCTCTCACGACGCGATACTTGGGTGGGACTTTCTTTAGCGAAATAATGCCGTCATCAACTGTGGGCGTGCTGAAGTCGAATTATCGCCTCTGTGTGACATGCCCCTCGTCGACGCCACTTCTCTTCCCGCTAAGCTAGTCCTTCGGGAAGAAATCACCATACCGCCGTACTCGTCCGCCGTTGTTACCGTCTTTTGCAGCGCTGTCTCTGAAGGCGCTGTACTCTTCACTCCTTCGGAACTCTTCATAACCCGCAAAGATGTTCCCTTCCCTTTCGCCACGGTTGACATTTCAGCCGGTTTCAGCTCCATCGTTGTCTGCAATTCCCTTCCTACAGCCCTGAAGGCTCTTTGCGGCGAAGCAGTTGGCCTTGTTCAGCCTCTTGATGACATGTTTATTACCGACGTGCCGGATGCTTCGCATGCAGAGCTGACTGACTTCTGTGCACTTTCCACTTCTGCTCCGTCATCACCTGACTTATTCACGCCTGTCATTGCCGACGACCTTACTTCCGAGCAGCGCTCCCAGCTTGTTCACCTGCTTGCCAAGTTCCATTGTTCTTTTGATGTCGCTCAGTTTACTCTGGACCGCACGTCAACCGTAAGCCACACCATCGACACTGGCTCCAACGACGGTACCGACGGAAATCATTATGCTGGAGCGAGACGGAACGGTGACTTGTTCTTCAAGCACATTCAAGGCATGGTAACTGATGTTTGTTTCCGGTTGTATCGCTTTGTACGTTGAAAGCGTTATCGAATTGGACCTGAAGTCGATGACTGCACCGTGTTTGTTAGAAAGTCCATGCGTATGATGACATCCGTGGAGCATTGCTGCAGGATTACGAAGCTCGTCGGGTAAGTGCGGTTGTTAACCGTGACTCGCGCTGTGCAGATGGGCGCGATGTCGTCGGCGGTGGATGGCGAAGAAATGGCGGCGGCGAAGGGTCCTGGCGCTGGCGTCGAGGAGCGATAGCCTGGCGCGCAGCAGCGGGGTAGCTCACTGCTTCCGGCTGAGGCTGCGGTGGTTCGGGAAGTCCTAGCGATTGCTGGATCTTCTCCCTCATGATAATCGGCGATGGAAGCAACTTGAGGCTGCACTGCCGGTAGCAACTTTTGCAGCTTTTCGCGCACGATCACCCTGATGGGCTCTCGCAGGTCGTCGGAGGGGAGTCCTTGGACTTAATCGTAGTGTGGCATCGAATGACCATTGTATTGTCGGTTGCGCATGTCCAATGTTTTCTAGATGGTCGTAGCCTTCGAGAGAATGTCTTGAACTGTCGTTGTTGGATTCCGCACCAGTCCGGCGAATAGCTCTTGCTTGACTCGTCGCATGAGCAAGCGAACTTTCTTGTCTTCGGGCATAGCGGGGTCGGCGTGCCGGAACGATCAAGTCATTTCTTCGGTGTACACACCGATTCTCTCATTCGGGAGCTGTACACGGCTCCTCAACAAGGCTTCAGCTCTTGCTTTACGGACGCAGCTCGAAATGCAGCTCGAAAGAGGTCCCAGGTTGTTAGTATACGCTCTCGATTCTCGAACCAGGTTCTGGTGCGGTCTTCAAGAGAGAAGTAGACATGACGCAGCTTTTCATCGCAGTCCTACCTGTTGAACGTAGCCACCCGGTCGCATGACTCCAGCCAGCTGTCGAGGTCTTCACATGGCGAACCACGGAAAGTCAGCGGCTCCCTGGGTTGTAGCATCATGACCGCAGATGTTGGCACAGGGGCTCTCATGGTAGCTGCTGCCGTGGTCATGACGTTTGTCCTCTTGGTCTTGTCGGAAAGGGCTTCATACTCCGGTGGGAGTTTTAGTAGCCTGCGGCTAGCTCGCTGGTCGGGGTAAGCGTCGATGTCTTCTGGACGGTGGGGGCTTGGCTCACGGCTGGACGGGGGAGTCCGGTACCAGGACATAAAAGCACCTCCACGAGATGTCACGTAGTAGTGACAGTGAAGAAAACTGTCGTAAAACTGTATGACGAAACTGATTATTTTGCGAACCTGTGCACACAAAAGCAAGCTACACTCGAAGCACAACGATGGCGCCGAACACAGTCGGCGATCGTCGAAATCTTATCAGCGGCGAAGCGCGTCGGCTTTGATACATTAGTCATCGAAGGTTCCAGAGTAATTCCTGATGCCCGCGTGGCTTCCAGAAAGTACTAGACAACTCGCGTTGCTTCTAGTATCAGATGACAGAAGCGTCGGTGACAACAGACAACGGATAGAAGCATCGATAACGTTCGAGAAACTTCCGATACGTGCAGGCGCGTCCTGCGCCGAGCGATAACAGTTAACATTTGTTAGCCGGTGAAAAGCGGTCACCGGGGAAAGATAAACCAGTACACTCGACCACAAAATATTGCGGGTGGGGGGGGGGGGGGTCGCGAGCGCGTGGCGAATCGGTCCTCCTTTCCTTCTAGCTGCGCAAACCTGGTGTCGCGACCGACGCTTGCGTGCATGCGCGTCCTTCCGTGACTGCAAGCGTGCACTTTTCCGCGCATATTCCTTGCGCGCCGGCGATATCCGAGTGTAGCCGCGACGTGCACCTCTTGCGATTGGCACTGTGGCGGCTTCAACGCTCAAAACTTAGCTGATATAACGGAATAAGTTTATTTTCATCTTGCCTGTCTCTTTCTATACAGCCCTTTTCTGCCACGCTCTTCTGCGGGAGAATTCCCCGTTCGTAAAAAAAAAAAAAAAAAAGATGGAAGATTGGCTACGAAAAGGCGCAGCGCAGAAACAAGAACTGCGTTGTTGCGTTCGCGACCGGGAGACATGCATCCGCGCTCGTGACGCGACAAAAAGCGGCCGCAGCTACGCACGCCAGCTCACTGTTCACATAGTTATGCCCGCCGAAGCCGCCACCTCGCGACTGCACTCGGATATCGCCGGCGCGCAGAGAGCAAGAACGGGAACATGTGCGCTTGCAGTCACGGAGGGACGCGCATGCGCGCAAGCGTCGGTCTCGACACCAGGGGTGCGCCGCTAGAAGGAGAGGAGGACCGCTTCGCTAAGCGCTCGCGCCCCCCGCAATATTTTGTGGCCGAGTGTACACGTGGCAATATCTTATAGCTATAAATCGAGTACACTGTATTCTAATATTAGCAGACTAAACTTAGCAAGTTTCATTTACTCAAAAAGCATTTGCTCAGCCATGAAGCCACACGTTTGACCTTTATTCTTTTATTCTTATACTCAACTGGCGACGGCAAATTTAGCGGAATAAAAGTATCGCTAAGTATTACTCACTCAGTTTCAGTATACTTAATGCTTTTTTGGCCCATGAAGTGTTGAGTGGTTGCGAATATATTGCCTTCTCCCTACCCCCCCACTCATTTGCTAATGTTATATTTATTCCTCATTTTGTTGTTTAAGCATCGGTAGGCATGGCATTAAATTCAGAATTTAATTATTAGCCGCTTGAAGGGTGGAAACTATTCCGGTTTTAAGCATTTTCACCAAAGCCGCGTATACACGCTGCCATGTGGGAAGGTTTATATTGACAACCCCCTTTGAAGTCGTAACCTAGCCTAGGCTAGGCTGCTTGAGCTAACGGAGTTGTACTGCGTCTTTTGCATTCTAGCTTTTCTATCATTCTTCCCTTTACCTTCTCTCTTCAATAAACGCGCCCAGGCGGTGCCGTGGTTATGGCGTTCTTCTAAGCACGGATTTGATGCCCGGGCAAGGACAGCCGCATTTCGAAGGGGATGGAAGGAAAAAAAAAAGGCTGGTTTATTTGCATTTACGAATACACTAAGTAACTCTGAAGATGGACGAAAGTATTCCGTAGTGCTCCAACTCGGCACTTCTAGTATACCCAGTGTTGCTTCCAGGTCAATTCAATTCACCTCGTTAACACGTTCATGGCGACGGGCGAGTCACGGCACTTATTGGCCCCGTTTAATCTGAAGTGCGCAAGCGACATCTTCGCTAGAAATCAAGGTGGAAGATGAATCCTCGTTGCTTCGGGTTTGACGTGTCGTGGAGCAATTTTTGGGCAAGCATAGGAAGTTTCCAAAGAGCTCAACACGTGCACTGGTGACTAACCACTGGGCCACGATGCACCAAGTCAATATCACAAGTGAGTCACCAGTGGGCCATCACGCTCCGGAGCCAAGAATAAATAGAAATGAAATATTCGGACAGATTACGAGGACCCGGAAGCTGTTACAAGGCAGATGCCAAGACTGGAGTCGCGATAATACATAAATTCCAAAAGACAAATAACATAGGCACTTGCCAATACATACGTAATTTGATGTCTACACCCTCAGTGTAAGCGCGACGCCTGTGTCAGATGTTCAAGCCTATTTAAGCAAACTGTGCGAACGCACTTGTTTCTTTTACCTGTGTGCAAGGCTCCCGTGTGGGAGCCGAAATGTCTTTTTATTTTTCCATTAAATTTACTTTGGTCGGTGTAGTGCCCCGGGTTTTGTCTACTTTTCACCATGTTTCATTCCGACCAGATGGGCTTCCGTCAAAAACTTTATATTTGCACAGTACAGATATTATACCTGGTGTTCAAAATTACGCGTTACGGAATTGTTTTTAAATCGCCTGTGGCAGGTAGCATAATTATTATCGTTGAGCTGCTTATTCGAAGATACGGACACATACTCAACTAATTAACAAAAATTGACTGATAAACTTCTTAGTTAATTACTTTATGATACATATTGTACTTATCGAATTGTAGCCGGTGAGTTAAGACGCATCCACTTGAAATGAATTGCCAGAATGACACCAGTTTCGAGATGGTATTTCCCAAAGTGCGGGACGAAATACATGTGCGTTCCAGTTACTTTTGTACTTCAATGTATAAAGCAACATTTAGGTAAAGTGGAACAACAGTACACTGTTTACTGTGAGTTTCATGGCGCATGTCTCCAAACTGGTGTCGTTCTGATAATACATTCCAAGTGGATGTGCCTGACAATCTCACCGGCTAGAATTCATAAATTGCAATATATGTCGTAAATAATTAACTAAGAACTTAATTACTAAGTGTTTGGTAATTAGTTGAATATGAGTTTCGATTTCTCCTGCTACTAATGTACACCACTTCGAAAAATAGAGCTCAACGATAAGAATTATGCTACCTGCCACAGGCGATTCTTAAAAATTGCATAAAGCTGAATTGTGAGCACCCCGTACAACTGGGTTGGTAAATTCAATTAATCAATCCATCTTTTCAACACAGCTTTTCAGCGGCCTTTCATTAACTGGCCCCTTTCTGATTGCAGCCCACGGCCAGTGGAATATTCATCAAGAAGCCCCTCGTGTCCTGGCTCGCCCCCAACGATGACGTGCACTGCGACGGCACCAGTGACGGCAAGAAAACAACGATAGAAGAGAAGATTACTATTATGCAGACCAAAGAGCACTGTAACAGGACAAAACAATGCAATGAGAAAGAGCAATTAAATATATAGTATAAGCTTTTTACTGAGCCGGAAAAAATTTAAAAAAATTGAGACCGAAAGAAATAGAAAGTTCCGGGGGTCAACTGATAGTGTTTCTGCTTGTTTGTTAGTTTTATCGTAAAAGTTTAGTGCGACTAAAGCGCTCGATGGGTCTTCCGACACAACTTGTACCAGGAAACTTTAATAGAAACTTTATTGTAATGGAAAAGATATTAAGGAGGGGTGGTCGGAGCCTCTCCGTCCAGGGCCCCACTGTCCTCTGCCGCCTGCCTGACCTGGCTAATTAAAGACTTTTGTCTTGCCAGGAAGTTTCTGTATTTATTAAATGGTGGAAAATGTAGGGGTGATTGACAGAAAAACATTGAAATGTGTGGGTGATAAGGGGTAATTGTTTGCTAAAAGCTCGTTTCCGGCCTGTTTAGAGACCTAACTGCACAGCTTCCATGGTCTGCCATATTCCTCTAGCCTCCAGCAAATGTATCACCGGTCAAACAGGCAGGTGTATAAATGGTACGATTGGAGAACAAAGGAACTAAGTAGACATGTATAAGCCAGAGGGTTTCTTTGACAGCCACATCTATGGACCACAAGTGCTCGCCCTCAGATGGTTATTCCGTGCACAAGTAAGTGCGAGCTAACCTGTCAGATAATTGGACCTAGAACAGGTGCTTTATCTGTCTACTGTGGCAGACACTGATTGGCTGGACCGGTACGGACGAGAATAAAACTTGCTCGAGGTGTTTGTTTATTTCTTGCTGGCACCCCACCCAGTTACTGAGCCCTTTAGCGACCCTAGGTGTACATTTACAGAGTACCTCGCCTGATCTAACTCTGCGGACTAGAGTGTATCTGCAAACCTTCAGGACCTTCGCTAAAAAAGTAGCTTTTCTCCATAAATGCCGATTTCAACTTTTTGATAACGTTATTTGTATTAATTTTTTTTCTCACAGCAGTTGTGCACTTGATTGTGATGTGTATGGTATGAGTGAAACTGCGTGGTGTCCGACGATAAAGAAGTATAGGAGGTTAAAGCTGCGATGCGTGTGCCCGCGTCTTTTGGGGACCGTGGTCCTGCTGCGCTACCAGAACTCTTCGCGTTGCCGATGCCAACTCACGCACATTGCAACTCTCGTTACCACCTGAGGGGATTACCACCCCCTTCGCCACCAGGTACAGACAAAGAGCCATCTTGCCTGTTTGAGCTAATCGGTATTATATGCGCATGCATACAAATCTAGCATTTTGCCAAACTGTAATCTTTCTTCTTCATAAAACCTTTATCTCTATACTGTTAAGTTACCTATGACGGTAATGACTCTGTTTCTCACAATCTCATCCCTGCTTTGTTGAAACCCTGGCATATCTGGTATATTCCTACTGCTGACAAGTTAATGCTTCCTTCGGCTTCGAATTTATAGCGTCTGCAAGGTGAATGTTACTGAGGGTCTTGCTGCGAAATTATCTTGGTATTTTGTTATGACGTCCTGAGTCATCGGAGGCCGATGCCTGAGACCCTGCACACATCTCAAGGATGAGATGCCTCATCCTTTGCACACACGCACGCACACACACTAATACCTGCGACGACCAGATTGTGGATACATGATGTACAACTGACATAATCCGTTTCTAAGTTTTCTTTTCAGATTTTCAAATGCCTCAAATGTTATTGCCTTCGACTGATTATCAGACCGCTCTCTTTTCCAAGGAACGCTTTTTCGTGTTAACTCCATGCGTAGCTGCCCTAAGCTTGAACTCTTAAGTGATGCTTATTTTAAGCATAAAATACTTAAACAAGTGTAAATATACAGCACTAAATAAGAGGGCACCTTCTAGCTCCCGTTGGCGGTGACCTTCAAGAGACATTGAGTGAAAATCCAGAGCGGTTATTCGCGCACTCAAGACGAGAATGGGCGCGAAAACAACACGTGAACCTGCGAGAACATTCGGGCATCCTTGCGCGAGCAAAACGATATCATCCGGGCAACCAGTCAAAGCCTTAGAAGGTGCTGTCTCTGGCCCCCAACCGCTCGTACAGGACCGCATTACATACGCTAGTTACTGCCGAAACAAGTTACAAAAAAAAATATTGCGTGCCATTCTTTCCTGATGATTGTTCACAATCTCACTCAAGCTGTAACTTCTTGTACGCTGAATTTTTATTGGTCCTTTCCAATATAGTGACGTTCAAAAGGAAGATAACGTGCACCGTACACTTGATTGTCATCTTCTGGTGCTGAGACAGGGTTGCCTGTGCTTTTTTCAACGCCAGCGGCCCGTCAGTTCCGTGGCGCGGTTTTTTTTTTTGCCGCCTCCTTCGAGAGATGGCACCACGCTGCGTGACCAGGCCGGCAGCATCTGCGCGCCCGGGATGGCTGTTTGGCCGAGATGAGAGTTGCCAACAAGGTTCAGTTCAAAACAGGTTCATTTCAGCTTAGGAAACATTCAGGCCTGCGCCGCGGCACCAATCTGATTTACCGGTATCCATTTCATGCTTACGTCTACTCGCGATTGCGGGCGAGCCAGCAATTTTTTTGAGGAATTGCTTGTTTATAGCAGCATTCAGCTTGCCCCATACTGCGTAACAAGCTCACGGCAGGCCTGGCAAAGGACACATACGGACACATACATAAAGGACACATACACAAACACACACACACACACACACACCACACACACACACACACACACACACCACACACACACACACACACACACACACACACACACACACACACATGCCAGACAATCAAAATTGCCAAAATTCACCTATACTCGCTTCTAAAATCCGTCTCCCTAAAGTTACTAGGCAGAAGAAAAAGAAGGTGCACACTTGATCCGGTGCTATTCCTTCCTATATTTATTTATTTTCGTTGTTCCTTTTCTTTTTTGCTTTTGCGGATGGCTCAATATACTGTATACGTACATCACTTTGTATAATTTACCACCCGTGTCCTTCATATTTTCGCTAATCTCTTTCTTCTCGTAATACCACACGATGCTCGGTCTATTCCAGTTTGTTTGCGCCATTCTTGGGTGAAATCTTTACCATCAACGACCCTACTTGCTTTCTAGCCTTTCATTCTAGCTTTGACTTTATGTTTTACGGTGTATCTACTCTCGTTGCTCGTAGCAGCTGTCTTTGACGCACAACAGCTACGACGACGCCGAAGAAGAAGAACGGAACGCATAGCGCTGTTTTTACAGGGGAAGCAAGTCAAACCAAATCAGTGAAGCGGCTGAAAGCACTTGGCCTCATGGCTGGGCCAGCGGGCAATTACATGGGTAAGTTCGTGGCCGCCGGCCATGGCATTTGCTTGTTGTGTCATGACCAGGGGCGATTTCGGAGTACCCTTCGAAGGGAAGGGGGCAGGGGGAGGCCGGGCGCGAGAATCAAGGACTACTGTATCCACCGAGTTCAAGTTTATTAGTACGTTAGGAGAAGTGTGCAATCGGAGGTCCCAAAGGCTGTCAGTGAGGTCTCCTAAGGAAAAGTAGTCCGGTGATTAGTATACTATAGTTAGCAGGCAATAGCGAGTTTCGAAACGGCAAATGCTCACCGATATACAATGTATATACGTCTTTACGCGCCAAAATCACTGGTTCACTTGTACGGTCAGTTCTTTCATCCCTTCCACAGCTGCTTCAGTAACGAATTATGACTGCCTCAGAATGAATGCGCCAAAGTGACAATTTTGTCCCCAAATGAAACCGAATGCATTGAAATAAAGTCAAAGCTGTAGGATGATTCTTCGTGCAATTGTCAGTGAGTCCTCGTAATTTACTAATTAAATTTTAATTTATTGTACTGTCACTTACGTCACGTTTTTTCTTCTAAAAATTTTAAATAAGCCACTCACAACATATGCATAAGGTGATTATTTTTTTTGTCGGCATTACGAGGAACAAAATTTTACACTTGCATCGATGCTGACGGGACGCGTCATGTCGAGTATCACTTCAAAGACGGTCTTCAGTAATGTGCGCGTTCTTAAAAAATACCGCTGACACGGAAGTGAAGTCGAGCAAGGATGCGTTGTAAGCACAGGGTTTAGTTTATCCGCCACTTTATGTTCTTAGACCTTTTTTCACGCAACTATTGGACAGAATTGGCGCGGACAAGTAGCGCACGCAAAGGATAAGTTCTCGCGCAGCGCTGTGATCGCGCCTATACCCGGAATTTTGATTCGATACAGCAACGGCTCACGCATGCAGGACACACGGTTCCGCAGGCTAATCGAAAGCAACTTTATCTTAAAGTGACAGCTTTATTTAGTTACTTCACGCCCTGGTTGGTGTTTCTTTCAAAGATAACAGGAGACTGTGTGGAGAGCCAGAGCTATAGAGGGGGGAAGCGCAGTTGCAGAGATGGGGAGGCCAGAGGGCGTGATTGGAGAATGCTCGCCGTGACGTCACCTAGATAACGAAGGAGCGATGAAGGGAAGGCGGGCGCCCAACACAGATGCGCCCCATGACGTCATCGCCTACGCTGCGCAAAGCATGCGTCGGACTGCATTTCAAATATATTAACATCCCTATCCCTACTGAGGTTTAGTATGTCGGCTGATGTGTTCATAATGTTTTGTGTGGGCGATTAAAGAGCTTCGAGATAACTATCACTGACGTTGACGATAATCATCTGTGATCGTTTCTGCCACTTTAGCGAACAATTCATGTTCGCGTCATCTGTAATGTTTAAAGCTGTATTGGGGCTACGTTGAAGCACGAGCGCTTTATTAGGTGAAAAATGTGTTCTATTCAGTAAATTTTGTATTTTATTTCCTACTATCTTTAGCCCTAGTACCCACCCAATACGAAGTTGAATGTAAGTTGAAATGTTCATACTTTTATTTGCTATCGACGTAACCTTTTGTGAGGTGCCGTACTGATATATATGTATCTTCGGCAGAAGCCTCCAGCACACGCGACAAAATGCATGAAGGTGTAAGCGAACAAGAAAGCTTGGTGCTGAGGAGCATAGATAATAATAATGACGCTAAGGCTTCCTTTCATTTTTATCAGCACTGCCTTTACCAAATGTTAAAGCAAACGTGACGTAACGTAAGAAAAACATTTCTCAAGCCTGCCATAGTTACGAATAGTGAGCTCTTGTTGGTACCGGTTTTAACATTACACGTTTCAGTGAAAACACTGTGCGTTGAGACTTCATTTCACAGAAAGAGGCGCTATCATCATTATGTCATTCTTCTCCCAGCCTTTGTGCCGCTGAGCGTTCCTCGGTCAGCGCCCTCTGTTTTATAAATTCATCGTCTTCGAAAGACGTGTCTGCCTGGCTCTCCGTCGGCCGCCATACGTCTAGCAGGAGGACGTCTAGGAGGTCCACCAAACTGTAGAAATAAATAAAATGCGAATTCGTCCTTATAGAAGTATTAATAAAGCCATACTAGATCCATCCTGATAATTACAAACGGTAACTTATTCCGGAGATTGCGTTGCCATGATCCGCTGTTTCCCGAAAAGAACTAAAATCTTCTATGAAACTATGTATATAGGTTCTTCGATAACAGGTGACTGTGTGGTAGCATAGATCGATTGCAACACGTGAAAATCCCTGGAAAACGTTATAGGTGCCACGCAAAGTGAACAGAGTTCCGTTAAATTCGGCGCCCAAACGAGTCATATGACGCCGCTTTTATTTGTTTCTCCTTGTGCTATCGGTGATACACACTTTCTATGCTACATTCTATATCGCAATATTCGATATTGTAATCATTGCGCCACGAACGCAGGCGTCCACAGACGTAATAGCACGTCCTTAAGAACATCCCGCAGACGCTTGATGCGTTTCGACTTGGCAAGTCTGGCTCGACAGGCGGAATCGATGCATGCAATTAGCGGCGAGCACGCATGTTTGCAGAGTGTCATTGCCTTCTGCGTTTATAAAAGTATATATCGCTTTGAAGTTTAGGCCAATGAAGGCAGGTCAGCCAAAGTAAACAAAGCTGGAAGATCGTCTGAAGGCACAAGCACGAAGATCAGACAAATCCATGTACTGACCATCATTCCCAATGGTGGTTGCACGATTGCAGCGCCAAAGTTCCCTCTATAGTATTACAGTAGGAAAGTCTATGAGGAAAGCCACTCGGATCAGTTTCATTTATTGGGGTGCTTTCAGCGAACTGCATCACACAACCGCTTGATGCATCCCCGCAAACGCAGAAAGATAGTTCATTGTCTGAACTTGTGGTACAAAGGTACGAATTTGCAAGGAATACGCTCTTTGACTTCAAAAAATTTAGCAAAAGGGAAGAGAACAAACGCGCACACCGCACACACGTTGTTTTTCGACTTCAGCCATCGCAAAACCGACGCAGACGGAGATAGAGAGGTTCAAACGGAAGAGATGTGAAAATACTGTGACTGCACAAAGTTTACTGCACGGACGCTGGTTGTTCAACTGATGAGGTCAATCGTGTATTGCGCGTCCCTAGCGGCGCGGGTCGGTATTAACTAAACTTCCGCTTCAGTAAATAGATTCTCGTTATTTTGGTTGGCCCCTCATTTATATACGAACGAACTTGCCCATATGATGGTACCTTGTACAGCTTCCACTGCATGGCTGTCCAATGTGTTCCGTAGTCTTTGTGGACACGTATTGCAACCAGTTTGTTGTTGAAGGTAACCTTTACGCTGACTAGCCAGACGTTCAATCCCCACTGTATAGGCGATTGTGTCCCCAGTCTTGTTTTGCATTGTAAGAGCCGTTGTGTTCATTTTGTGCACGGAGCAGGCGTAATTCACAACGTCAACAAACATTGAACTGAACACACACCGCAGCACAAGGAAACTGTGAGGGTCACTTTTCTCCTCACCCCCTGATATGCCTTCATGAAATCACACTCTAAAAAACGTTTAGACCATTTGGGGCATATCTTGTCTTCAAACAATAATCGTCATATACCTGGCTTGTGCTTCCTTTCTTCAAAACTCTTCGCTTCCAACTTTTCTCTCAATAATGCTACGCCACGTTGATGACGCGCATGCCGTCCGTTACCCGGAAATTCCGGGCACGCAGCGTTAGAGGAATGAAAGGCACACAACATAGATGATTAAATTTCCTTCTTTAAATTATGGAGTTCTTACGTGCCAAAACCACGATCTGATTATGAGGCACGCCCTAGTGGGGGACTCCGAATTAATATTGACCACCTGGGGTTCTTTAACGTGCACCTAAATCTAAGTACACGGGTGTTTTTTGCATTTCGCACCAATAGAAATGCGGCCGCCGCGGCCGGGATTCGATCCCACGACCTCGTGCTTACTAGCGCAACACCAAAGCCACTAAGCAATCACCGCGGGTAACACAGATGATGATCATTGCTTTGGGGCAAGATACACCCAAGAAGTTGCATTTTTCTTAATTTATTATTGTTATTATTATTTTTTTACAGTTGAGCAACAAAAAGGAGCGCACTCCTCTGGTGCAGCAACATGTCATATCTGACTATTTCCGAGTTCTAGTAGCCGCTGATTGAGCACACTTAAGTTGCTTCCACCAAAGTAGAGCGAACGCACTCCCTTCTGTAGAGCGCGCAGTAAAAAAGAAAGCAAAAGAAAAAAAATATTTTTCTGATAGTCACTTAGTTATCCTAGATGGCTGCTACACAGTGAACATGCGAGAAGGCTTAATTTTTTTCTTACTATTCTCATCTTACTCCTACCAAATACAACATTTTTTTTTATTTTTAAGCGAAGCTTCCTAGGCTCACTAGCATCTGCGGCGGTGGTGGTGTCACGCTGAAGAGTGGGCCGATCCTGGTGATAGTGCAGAAAGGGTCCAAGCTCAATGGCACATACCCCTGCGGGCTCCGGGACCTGTAACGTGCCCTTGAACTATCCTTCTCACACGTAGGACCCAAAGAGACAAAATCACCATCCCTTCCCCTGTCGAAAGAATGAGGGTAAGCGAAGCTCTGATTCTAGCGTGAGGGCTTCCGAAGCCCTCCGACGTCAGCGAAGAGCCGCCGACCCTGAGTTTAAGGCAAACGAAGCGGAACGCCTGCGACAGTGTCGTCTTGCCGCAAGATTCGCTCACCCCCATTTTCTTGACAGGGGAAGGGCTGGCGACCTTTTTTTTTTTTTTTTGGTTCGACACTTTTACTGAAATCGGCCTGACTGTTTGTATGCTTGCCTTCGACGTTTAGATGAAGAAGAATACGGTAAGATATTGCACCTTCAGCTCTCAACCTTTCCTTCGTCTTTTGAGGTCCTTAGCTGTTAGTAAGAGGTACAAACTAAATGTTTTTTTACGTCACATTTTATTACCGCCTTATTTTTGCTTCACAATCATGTTCCCGATAAAAAAAACCTTAGGTGTCAGAAGTTACCTGGGGCTGTCTGATAAAGTGCCTCCATCGGTGAAGGTGTTGCTCTAGGAGGTTTAATTCTTGCAATCATTGTGATAAGTTGAATATGTTTTTCCTTTATTTTAGGGTAACACGGGTCATTATTAAAATGCAGCATTCAGGACTATTTGGTTTACAGTCACATAGAAAGGTCAGCGCACCACAGTCGTCTTCGATGCTTGAGCGTTGTGTATTTTTGTTTTCTTCCAATCAATAGGTAACAAAATCAAATAAAGAATTAAATATGAATAAAGTGCAATAGAAGTTTGATTGGCGAAAACGATTCTGCGACGATTCTCGCAATGTTTCACATTGTCAGCTTATTACCTCGGACACTCCGAATTAGATCTTCACCCAAGAAACGCCGACACTAAAAAAAAGGAGAAAATAAGCAAGAAAACGGAAGGAAGGAAGGAAAGAAAGAAAGAAAGAAAGAAAGATAAAATACAGAAGAAGACTAGATGACGTCAGCACACTGTTGAAACCGCGATTGAATGCTATTCACAAACCTCACGTTTGTCAAGCGGCGACGTCTGCATGGAGATTGAAAGGGACAACCAGCGACAAACACGGCATATGCAAGCGTCTTCCCGTCGTGTTTTTGTTTGTGCGTTGCGTTTCTCGCTGGTTCTCATCTTCGATTCACCTTCGTCGCTCTCTAATGACGTTCTCATGAATTCATATTGCGAGAGCATATTTCATTACATTGGCGCACTTCACCGTCAGCGAACCGCGGCGACGTTTAGTCCAACAAATGCATTGAATGTGAACCTCATCTTCGTTCAGTTATTTCACATGGTACCGTTAACAAGAGGTAACAAAAAGCTTGAGCTGTACTTCTCTTTCACTTCGTTCTATTGCAGTTGAAACACCAGCACCAGAGGCACAGCACTCACGTGAGTTCAGTCACATGTGCATACTTTATGCAACATGTTCCGTTGTGGCTCCCAGGCTATAGCGTTGGGCTGTTGAGAAACACGTCGCCGTTTCTTTTTCCGCCGGCGGTGGAATCATGCAAAAATACTCGCGTACAATGTTTTAAGTGCAGTTTAATCAACGTCAGGTGGAATAATTATTTTCCACATATACAAGAAGAAATAGCATGCCACATTTGGTTTCATTCACGAAGCTCGTGTGTGTAGAACATTAGTACTTCGATTTTACTAAAAGCACTTGCCCTTAGAACACCCCTCGAAACTCTCATAGCGAAGCAGTGTTGCTAGACTCGCATTGCGGTTATGTAGATTATTATGAAACTACGTGGAAGACTAGTTATCTCGATGTGGTTAAAAAACAAATGTAAGTCGTAAATAAATATAAGGAATAGCCTGTTTTCTTCCTTCTTTTGTGCTGTTTTATTGCGATATAGCAATTATATGGACACTCCAAGCGCATTTATGCCGTCGCCGTGAGGTTCTGGATAAAGTCCAACGGCGTGAAAATTGTCGCCGCGCGCACTATGCTGTGTGTGCGAGTGAAAGCGTAGGAGGGTGAGCCGGCAATCGCGGTTCAATATAGCGCACGCGAGGGAGAAAGGCAGGCCGGAAGCGCGCGGTCTTCTTTCGCGCGCGAGGCACGGGGGCGAGGCAACAGAGAGGGAGGGAGGGGGCTGCATTCCGCTCCGTCGGCTGCTGCTCATAGCGCGGCCGCGCGGGCGCTGTATCTTGAAAGCGATCCGCGATGGGGACAAAGTGCATGCGCCGAGTGCCGGTGGATTCGTATGCGCTGTGCTTTCGACGTTTAGTTTGCGTTGAAGCAAGACGAGAGACCTCGCGAAGGTCAATTTGCCCGCTGCTGCTGGCGCACTTTCTCACTCGGGCGTTTTCACAGCGAGTTTCCGGGTTATCGAGCGAGATATGTGTTCATGTTTACCTGTACGCGCGTGACACCGTGCTTGTCTATTTGGTTAGTAAACGAATGTTTACAACTTTATACGGCCAATTAAACTACTATCCTTGCTTCGTATAGCTCTCTACTAATTTGCTATCGCAATCGGTGCTTCGCCTGTCGGGCGAACCTGCGACTTTTTCTTGCAGGACTGCAATTACTGCTTGCAACACTCGATGGGAGTGCAAAATAATCATTTTTAGCACAATTTCCTGATGCTCTTTCAGAATCGAAGACTGACGAGAAGTAAGTAAACCACCTCACGGCAAAATGCGAGCAGGTGGTTCACTGCAGGACAGAACGATGCATGTTACCATTCTTATCTGACTGTGAGGTACCATTGTTATCTTTACTGAATACGTTTAGTTATAAAACAATCTCTAGTAAGAGTAAGCACACACTTGCCATTGCTAATGCAGAAATTGAATAGAATATATACACCTTTTCACTGATTACAAACATGGGCATGGCACGGCTTCCGGTTTTGCCCACTGACGTAGCTGCTAAATGTAACTGGCAAAGAAGCAACCGTGCCTTAAAACATAGCAGACTGTTAAAGGGACACTAAAGAGAAACAGGAAGTTCAGCTGGAATAAAAGAGGGACCTTCAGGAATGCATGCAGTTTTTGTTGGGTGCAAAAATATGAGTCATTAGCGGACAAATTCGTAAACAAAGACAAAATATCTCTTCCTCAATTTCCCTCACCCCAGATTTGGCGCTGAAGCAGTGTCATCACATATTTAATTGCTCTTAGCGAATCAGAATGCGCCACGACACGTCACCGCTTGATAAACGGCCGAGGCGCTGGATGCATCATGGCTGCATGCATGGTCGCTGCGTTTGCGTTCGCCGTGATGGATACCCTTGCTGCCGCTGAACCTTGCAACGAAGAGCTTGCCAGGGAAGCAGGACTGCATTTCAGCGATATTCAGTGAAACGGAGCGCGAAATGATCCTCCGTGCTCGAGCGGTAGGTGTTTCCGCGTGCGATGGCGGTGAGCCGCCGGCCGCGCCGGCGGAAAGCAGAGCTTCGATCGTTTTCGTCGACGGAAGGCGAAGCGTCTGGTCCGCCAGGCGACGATGTTCCCGACAGAACAAGCGTAGAAAGTTGCGCACGTACTCGGTATGGTTATTTCGTGGCTTTATTTAATGACATTCAGCACTCGCCGAGCCGCCAGTTTGCTCCTGCGGGGGCACTGGTAGGGGGTTTGATGAAGGCCGCATTGAGAGAACAGCTGCTCGAGAAAGGACTGGCCTCTGGGGCACGCCAAGATATATTCCGAGGGCAAGATTATACACATAATCCGAAGGCGAGAAATGGAGAGAGCACACCATCGGTTTCTCTGGCTGTTTTGCCGTTTTATCATCGGCAGAGCGCTGAGCCATTGCGAACGCCGGGGAGCCGGGGCTCTCCGCGCGACACCACATGAAAGGACACAATCGAGTCAACACTGCCACTGCCCCTGAGCAAGCGCCTTGGGCCATTTATTGACCCTTTTCGCGGAGCAGTCTGCTCTAGAGGAACGAGATGGCGCTTTCGGCCGCGCGCCATACGTTGCCTCAGCGAATGCGCACGAATACGAAACCATTACTGCTTCTGCCCTGCTACTGTGCGATCAGCTGTCGAAAATGCAACTGGGTGTGCGCTAATGCACTGTGCCCAATTCATACTGCAAAATGTGCAACGATAAAGGGCAGACTTGTGTGGTAGTTCGCTGCAAAAATAGTGATTCATATATGTCACGAGCGAAAGCAGACGACGCTTGGTGCGCACGTGTCTTGCGCCTTGGCGCCGAGCTCGCGCTCGCGAGAGGGGCTCGAGCAATAAAGAAGAAGGGTCAGGCAGTCCCTTCCTGGTCTCCACTGTGTCTGGATGCGTCTTATGCCGCCCCGGAACCCATAGAAACCGACGACCACAACGGCACGTCACATTTGGCGCCCAACGGCTCGGGGTGAGCTATGAAGACGTTTATTCCCTTTTGATGTGGGGTCGTCGCTCGCTGCGCGTTCCTTTGGTCGAACCACTGCCTTCAGGACAGCGTCGGCTCCGTAAACCTAACATGGCGACCGCCCAGTGTTCCATCGATGTGTTCGAACAGTTGGATGACGCCGCCCGGGTGGAAGCCTACAGGACAGCCGTGTCCGAAGCAGGTGCCCTAAAAACCGAAGTGGATCAGCTCCGGCGCGAATTGGAAGGACTGAAAATAATGTTTTCGAATGGACACGACTCCGTGAAAGAAGTCGACGCACCAAAGCCACCTCTTGACCCGCAGTTGCAGGCAAGTCACGACTTCTTTTGCAACTTACTCGCTCCAATTGTGGAACGCATCGAGCGCTTGGAGTCGAAAACGCGTGAGGACTCGGACGCCGAATCCTGCCAAAGTACGGAGACGAGCGCTGCGTCGATAAATCTTCAACGCGGCTCGGGAAACCAACGCGGCAAAGCTAAAGACGAAGCTACTTTATGCATCTCTAACAGCTCGGGTGAAGACGCTCGCGACCGACTTTCAAGTTTCGCAGCTAGCTCCTTACCGCATCTTGGGAAAGATGTCACCGCTTGGTTTCATCAAGTTGATTTTTGGTTCAGAACCTTCAGCGTTCATGAAGAGGTCGCGATACCCTTCATTATCTCTAGGCTCCCAGCTAAGGATTTCACATGGATGCGCCACCACGCAAAGATGGTCAATATCGCTACTTGGGCTGATGTGAAGGCAGCGTTCCGTCGCCGTTACAACATTGACTGTGATGTAACCTCTAAGCAGCGAATGTTCGGAGCTACACAACGAGCTGGAGAGTCGTGTACAGACTTTGCTTACCGCAAGTTGGACCTCATGGAACAATGCAATTATCCGGTATTGCAAAAGGAGAAGTGTCAGGTCATCATGGCTACGCTTTCAGACAAGGCCAAGAAACACTTCTTTGACAAGAATTTTGAGAAACTAAATGACATGATAGACTCTTTTCTGCGCTTTGACCAGATCAGCAATACCGAGGAAAACGTTAAAGTTCTGGTTGCGGTTGAACCTCCCACATCGCAGACCACGGAACGCCCCGTTTTGGTAAAGCGTTCGTCTCGGAAGTCTATGCGGAATCGTCAGCGCAAGGAGAGCATGGAGTCTAGCGGTTCCTCAGAAAATCAGCTACCCCAGAAAAACCTACCTCAAAGGGAACATGAAGTGAAGCCGCCTCCGAGGAATCCGACTTATTATTCACCACGTGTTTTTAACAGATCTCAAGGGAACACCTCCAGGATTCGTAAACTATGCTTGAACTGCTCTAGAAGCGGACATTTTGTCACACAGTGTCGTCTGCCACTAACTGCAGAATTTTTGAAGTGGCAGGAGGAATTTGAGTCCACCAGCCCAAAAGAGCAGGGAAACGATCAACTGGTGACGCCAATGCCCGCGAGCAGTCATCAGTGATTGAGCAGGTGTCTTGTTCTACAGAAGCGGGTATTTTTTCCGTTCCTGTCATCATCAACGGACAAACGTTTAAAGGCATCTTGGACTCAGGTGCTGTGAAAAGTCTGATTACAGCACCACTGGTTGAGAGACTCAAGCTAATTATTGAGCCTTCGTCCCTGCGTTTGGTAGGAGCAAGCGGCCATCACTTAGAAAACTTGGGTCAAGTCAAAGCTGTTGTAACAGTCGACGGCCAAACATTGCAGCATGAATTTGTCGTGGTTAAGCGGCTACCTCATGACGGAGTGCTTCTAGGCGACGACTTCCTACGGGCCTCAAGAGCCATCATCGACTGGGGTTCACAAAGCTTTGCTTTGTCTGTTCCTCAGATGTTACAAAAGATCCACCTCATTAGGGAGCAAACACTACCTGCTTTATCGCGGAAGTTAGTTCCAGTGGACTGGCATCGCATGTCTAGAGATAAAGATTGTGTGATGGTCATCACAGGGACAAAGCTCTTGTACGACCGCTATTCGGTCATTGTGGAGCCCATGGTTGCAGATGCATCCGAAAAGATAGTCAAGGTTTTGCTTACGAACTGTTCACCCCAAGCCATCGTGCTTCCATCTCAGATGACAGTTGGAGTCGTAGAAGAAGCAGGGGGAATAGAGGACATTGAACTCTCTGTGGAAGACTGTCAACAGATTCTCCAAGTTTCATGCCTGCCTTCTCCTGAGGATCTTGATGAACCACCAGCCTATGCAGTTGTTGACCCGCAGCATTGCTCAATCCAAATTGGTGACGTAAACTTTAACGTTGGCACAACGTTATCCTCAAGTGAGCTGCAGGTCGTGAAGGAGTTGTTGGCGCAGCATGCTGCTTGCTTCGCACAATCAAGTACGGATGTAGGCTCATGCAAAGTTGAGCAACATTGTATTCCAACTGGGGATGCAAAGCCTATCTCCCAACGACCTCGCAGATTGTCTCCTGCGCAACGTGACCTCGTCAAGAGTCTGATCAAGGACCTCATCGATGCCAACATAGTCCGGCCTTCTCGAAGTCCTTGGGCTTCACCGCTGGTCCTAGTAGCGAAGAAAGACGGGACAACACGCATGTGCGTCGATTATCGACGGCTCAACGCAGTGACTGAAGATACTGTTTACCCTTTTCCAAGGATTGAAGATGCCCTGCAGGCGCTCACCGGAAGCAAGTACTTTTCTGTCATGGACTTGGTGTCTGGTTTTTATCAGATAGCCATGCATCCAGATGACATACAGAAGACGGCTTTCGTTACACCTTGGGGTCTCTACGAATTCCTACGGATGCCGTTTGGTCTTAAAGGTGCTCCTTTCACGTGTCAACGAGCCGTCGATACAATCATTGACGGAATTAGGTATGACAACGCTCTCGTCTACATGGATGATTGCGTAGTCTTCAGTCAGACATTTGAAGACCATGTTTCGCACCTCAGGGACATCTTTTCAAGGTTCCAGAAAGCAGCTTTGAAGTTCAAACCACAGAAGTGTTACTTCTTCTGCACTGCTATTAATTACCTTGGGCATGTTGTCACAAAAGATGGTGTAAGTCCTGACCCATCGAAACTGGCAGCTGTTCAGATGTTCCGGCCTCCTCGAACCGTACAGGAACTCCAGTCATTCATGGGGCTTACGTCATACTTCCGGAAGTTTATCCCTAATTACAGCGTTACCGCTGCACCTCTACGATCCCTCCTAAAGAAGAATTCTGCTTTTTCCTGGGAAGAGGATCAGCAAGTGGCCTTTGAGACATTAAAGTGCGCTTTGTGTCAGCCGCCTGTCCTCAAACTATTCTCGGAGAGAACGGAAT
Source organism: Dermacentor silvarum (assembly GCF_013339745.2). NCBI lineage: Eukaryota > Metazoa > Arthropoda > Arachnida > Ixodida > Ixodidae > Dermacentor > Dermacentor silvarum. The sequence goes on along the minus strand of NC_051160.1, from coordinate 106,861,640 downwards.
TTAGGGTGCAAGTACACACAGACGCATCTCGTCTCGGCTTAGGAGGTCTGTTGCTGCAAGAAGATGAAGAGCGACGATATCGCCCAGTGTTATACCTGAGCAGGGCACTTAAAGGCGCAGAGGTCAATTATTCTTCGACGGAACTGGAAGCCCTCGCTGTGAAATGGGCATTAGAACAGTTGCGACCATACTTGATAGGCCGCAAATTTCAAGTTGTCAGTGACCACCACGCCCTTTGCTGGATTTTGCGCTACAAGGAAGGTAACCAACGTCTCCTCCGTTGGTCGCTGATTTTGCAGGAGTTCGACTTTGACGTCACCTACAAATCAGGAATCTTGCACAGCGCACCAGATTGTCTCTCAAGGACACCTCCCATTGTTCCAGAGAAAGGCCAAATCCTTGCTGTATCCTATCCACCACTGCGATACTGTGGCAACATGGGTGAAGAGCAGCGTCAGGACGCATTCTGCGCTAAAGTCCTGGATCTGCTTAATGGTGCATTGGGCACAAAGAAGCAACAGAAACGGGCCCAAAAGAAATTTTTGATGCACAATGAGGTACTGTACAGGAGAGATCAAGGTCCGGTCAGCAGTCGATTTCTCCTCTGCCTTCCTTCTCAGCGACAGGCTGAGGCACTTCGAGAAATGCATGAAGGAAGGTACGGTGGCCACATGGGCATCAGAAGAACATTCGAAGCTGCTGAGGTCCAAGTACTACTGGCCAAAGCTCTATACGGATGTCAAACGGTATGTGAGTCACTGCGACCTTTGTCAGAGGATGAAGATGTCGACATCGCTGCCTTATGGATTACTACAACCGATAGAAGTGCACAGCCCTTTTCATACAGTTGGGATGGACATCGTAGGACCATTCAAGAACTCTCGAGGATATAAATATATCATCGTAGCCATTGACTACCTCACCAAGTTTGTTGAGGCAAAACCCTTGAGGAATATAGAAGCCACGACAGTTCAAAAGTTCATTGAGCGCAGAATTGTCTTGAAGCATGGATGCCCAGCCACGATTATTACAGACCGCGGTACTCAAATGATGGCACGATCTACTGAAGCTTACCTCAAACATCGTGGCATCACACATGCTGCCACTACCGCATATCATCCTGCAGCAAATGGCTTGTGCGAAAGGGCTAACAAGACTATCAAGCAGATGATTGCCATGACTACCGCCGGGGGAGAGAAGTGGGCTGATGTACTCCCATATGTTGTATTTTGCTACAACACCGGGTACCAGGACACGGTTCGCCAAACTCCATTCTTCTTAGTTTATGGTAGGGATCCAGTGCTTCCACTAGACGTTGTTTACAGCCGCCTAGAACTTGAAGAACTGAAAGAAGATTCCAGTTATGGCGCGGTAGTGAGCGAAAGACTGAAAAAAGCTAGAGAACTTGCGGCCGCGTACATCAGACTGGCACAAGAAAAACAGAAGGACTACTTCAACAAGCACCACAAGGACGTTGTGTTCGAAAGAGGACAACTAGTGCTTCTTAAGGCTCCACCCTCCGGTGTTAAATCGACCACATGGTACAACGGCCCTCACAAGGTAGTGAACAGACTGTCTCCCGTGAACTACGAGATCGAACTTGCCGATAACATGGGAACGGACATTGTGCATGTGGAGAAATTGAAGCCCTACCTGAGCCCAATTGCAGAGATGGAACAACCTCGTGCAACGGACTAAGCCGTACATGTGTCTGACGCCGTATGGATGCAGTGAAGTGTGTGGTGTAGTATAGTTCGAGTGATTACATTTATTTGTGTGTAAAAATGGGACGACAAAGCTTGCCCTTGTAAATAGTTACTGTTGTATGATTGCTCTTTAAGTTTGCTTATGTTTTAGATAATTCCTGTTGTACCATTGCGAATGTTATGTGTTGTGTTTTTAGTGTTGTAAACAGTCGGGACGACTTGTTTCAAAACCCGGCCATGTCACGAGCGAAAGCAGACGACGCTTGGTGCGCACGTGTCTTGCGCCTTGGCGCCGAGCTCGCGCTCGCGAGAGGGGCTCGAGCAATAAAGAAGAAGGGTCAGGCAGTCCCTTCCTGGTCTCCACTGTGTCTGGATGCGTCTTATGCCGCCCCGGAACCCATAGAAACCGACGACCACAACGGCACGTCACAATATATTAATGAATGGAATCAACCTGTGTCACCACTGCTACATAAGGACTGCCTGTGTTGCCGCCCTTCGCGATGCACGGCTTTCCTCAAGGATAAAAAAAAATCATCCGCCTGCGCTGTATAGCTAACCTCCAAAGAAAGGACTTCAACGCCGGAGCGTCGGCACTTGGGAGTGAGTACCGCTCGTTACAAAATGAAGTAGTGCCACTTACTGGAATAGTAAGTTTCCCGCACGTTATTTACACGCATCCACCCTTACTCGCACGAAAACTTACGCCCACCCTATCGCCAACGTGTGAGTGAATAGGCGCACACATGAATCAATGTGCTGAAGCATGAGTGACGGCGACGGCACCGACAAGACACGAATGTTGGAAGCTGAATGTTTCGTGATGGTCCACAGAGTAAGCGAGGGACTAGCAATAATACGTCTTTGCTACGAGCTACCACAAAGTACAGAACATTTAAATTCCAAGCCTTTGTGCGCAGCAAGAACAAATTTATCGCAGCAGAGCACACCCGCGAGTGATTACGCTGAAAATAAACAATCAGACAGTGGCCGCACCGATCGAGGAACTTTACCGAGTCAGAAATATGACAAGCCGCTGATTCAGAATGTTTGCCAAATAAAGAACGCAGAGCACACTGATCCCGATTGAATTCATAAGCGGAAAGTTTGGACAGCTGGGAATACATTTCTAGCCTCGTTTTTAGTACAAGCACCGTATACGCTGCTCGCGCCGTTTGGACAAGGCGTAATGGGCTCTAAAAGCACTTGCATGTCCTCTAAAGCTGTGACCAAAGCTTCGTGTCATCTACACAGTCACCGTCTACAATATGCGTCGAAACGGAGGTTTTCTGCGCCGCACCGGCGTCACGCGCTTGCAATGTAAACGCGGAGGCAACGGAGGCGGCTGAGGCAAGCAATGGACGCGTCATCACGTGATCAAACATGGCAGCGCCCATGGGAGCGCCGCGAAAAGGGTCAATACAGCCCTCAACACTACACACACGAGGCATTTTCTGGCTGTTTCCCGCGAAGTCAACGTTTTTCGAGCCAGGCAACACGCAACCAAACACCGTAGAGCGGAACAGGCGCGCGCAACGATGCATTGACCAAAAACGAAACTATGAAACTATCACGGCCGCATGTATCTCCATGCCATTTTTTTATTTATTCAATTTTGTGCTTGACTTGTACTTCCTCGCTTGAAACGGTTTAAAAAGTTGGCAAATGCTGTTTATGTACGTTTAAGGTGTATTTCATTTTGCGCTTTATTAACAGCGATAAATCGCTCTCGACCAATCGCGACCGGCCTGCATTTGTAATCTCCGACATCACGAAAGTGTAGTGCGGGAATTTCGAAGGGGCGTCAGCACCTATCCTTCAGTTTTTCGCTATTTTCTCGCTTATTAAACATCTGTTTGCAGTAAGAATGGTATGGCTGTGATCGTGAAAGGATAATCTACCATTTAAGCTCAACTTACGGTTTCTCTTTAGCGTCCCTTTAAGGCACGTGACCGGAAGTTTCTTGGGGGCGGCACGTTCGCTGCTGTTATCGCGAGCATGAAACCGTCTATACCCACGTTTCGGCGCCCGTACGGCTGCATTGATCGCAAAAATAAAATCTTCAGCAACCGCGATTACTTATGCGCTGAATGACGCAAGGTTAGGAAGTATCACGAAGAGGGTTCTTGGTTAGATTTATCGCTTGCGGTGTGAACTATATCTATATAACGATTCTAAAAAAAGCATGGATGAACAATTCTTTTCTCAGAGAGGATGGATTCTATTTATTGTTGCGGCAATGAAATTTTTTCGTACTGCTCAGCCAGGACATTCGATGAACGCTATCATTTGGCCACATCATTCTGCTGCTCTCTGAATGAGCAGCAGAATGATGTGGTGCTCTCTGAATGAATCTGTTTAACTGCAATTAATAACGTCTCCAAGTAAAATTATCAGGGACCCACAAAAGCACAAGAAGGGAATAATTAGCCTCTTTAGTGAGCACAACTAATTTTACAGTGAAGCTGTCAAGGGTTAGTTCCCCCAGGAGCGTGTCCGCGTGTAGAAAATAACTATTATCAGCATTTCAGCTCCATGTGCGTGGTGGTTTCCCGCCAGTTGCGCCTTAGCACAAAAAACTGATGACTAACATGACTGATAGGTCATGACATCAATAACACCCCATGCTCGTCAGGTTAACGATTTTATTATCGTTAATCGTAACGATTAACGATAATAAAATCACGTATGGCGCATACCCGCATTGGATATGCGGGCATGAGCAACAGTATGCGGGTAGGAGATACGGACAAGAAAGAAAGAAGGAAAGAAGGAAGGAACGAAAGAAATAAAGAAAGAGAGAAAGAAAAAGAAAGTAAGAAAGAAAGAAGGAAGGTAAGAAAGAGAGAAACAAACAAAGAAGGAAGGTAAGATAGAAATCACGTGTGGCTCATAGCCGCGTTGGATATGTGGGTATGGGCCGCCGATAGCAGGAGCGGGAGAGATCTCACAGGATGCTGAGGCTGCCGTGCAGTCTGCCGCGTGACGCTGTGGCTCATACGCTAGTCTATGACGATGGGGCGGACTTGGCGTAGGAAACGCACTAGTACTTGGCCATCGCGCCGGGTGAAAACATGACACCGGTGTCCTCGCTCTTGGATGAACATGCCGAACACGCTAAATATAATCAATAATGATAATATATAAATTCACTGCAGCAATATTCACTACTGCAGACCCACCATAATCACAGCTTTGCTGGCTTCCATCTTCACAGTAGTGTGAGGGCTCTGAATTTTTAACAGCGAAGCTTTTTGAGCCGGATGCTAGTCCGTAAAGCGTAGACCATAAATGTGGGCCGATCCTGGTGGTAGTGCAGAAAGGGCCCAAGCGCAATGGCACACCCCTGTGAATCAGCGAAGCTGTTTGAGCTCGAGGATGGTCCGTCGAGCGTACGCCGCAAAACTTCTGCCTGGAGATGACGTCACCATGCGTCGCCTAGCAACGTTTCGCCCCAGTTGCGCCGACCGCGCCGAACCTCGCCACAGCTGCGTGATCCGTGATGTCATCGCGCGGGCCGCATCGCTTCGCCTTAGCTTTACCGAGCCATAAGATCACCGCGCCGTGCGGAGTGGTTGCCGCGGCTGCGCAGAGGCGGACCTAAGCCGTGACGTCACTGCGCCGATCCACGGGATATATAGCTCCGCGTCGCCGCCGCGGCGACACAAAAGCCCCGCCGTCTCCGCGCCGAGCACATCGCCGCGAAGATATGGGGCGGCCGAAGAAGAGCGTCACTCCCGAAGAAGAGGAAACGCGGCGCGAAAGCAGCCGCGCCGCTATTCGATAGCGAGTGAGAGGATTTCGGTCCGATATCGAGTATCGCAGCGGTGGGGAAACGCCGGCGATTCGCAGAAGATCAGGAGTTACGAGCCCGTGAAACCGACCAAAAGTGTTTCAGTGTCCAGAAGCATTCAGATATTTTAATGACCGAGTGTCCGTTGCTTCTTAGGCTGTCGATGATTCCGGGGTGATCTTGCGCAAAACGTGGCCGAGTCTCGAAGCATAACCTCCCAAAACTTGGCCAAACCGAGATGACGCTAGGTGGGGTCACCGGCTTCGCTGTTTGCTCAGTATTCGCACCACTAGTGTGAAGCTGCCCCTAATTTTTAACGGCGGAGCTGTTTAAGCTCTCGGTTAGGCCGCGTAGTGCGAACAAAGAACTGCGCCTGGTGATGACGTTACCGCGCGTTGCCTAGCAACGCCTTGCACAGCGCGTGCGAGGCGTTGCTAGGCGACGCACGTGACGTCATTGCTCGGCGAGGTTACTACCCTCTCCCAGGCTTCCCTCGCCAAAGCGCGAGGCGCAGCCGATGTATCCGGCGTTCGTCAGCGTGCCCCGGCTGCAGCCGGCGTCGAGATGCGACATCCTGCCTTTCGCGCGCGCCTAGTCCCCCAGAATGAACCGCATCCGCGTCTCGTCGAGCAAGATTGGTTGGTGAATAGCCGTGATTATGGAAGGCGAGAAAACCAACTCTTCTATCTCGACGCTGGCTGCAGCCGGGGCATGCCGACGAACGCCGGATACGTCGGCCACGGCTCTCGCCGGACTATATAATGCTGCGCTTTCGCTGGCGTGGTGTCCCCGTGCCGAGCGCGCTCGCGCTTCAACGCTACGTCGGTTACAGTGGCCTTTAGAAGACTGCGCGCCGACCCTGAGTATCGTCCCGATACTCGAGGTCGGCTCGTTTGGCTAAGAACCAGCCAAGCCGAACCAAGTTAAGCAAAGCTAAAGCTAAGTACCAGCCAAGCCAAACGAGGTTACGTAAAAAAAAAGCTATGTTAAAGCTAGATAAGGGCCCTCAGCTTCGCTGTTTGCCCAGTCTTCGCACCCCGTAGTGTGAAGCTGTCCCTATATTATTTTAAAAGAACACCAAGGAGACAAATAAGTTTAGCTGCGTTAGTGTGTATTACCCTTATACAATAAAGTAAATACATAAAATAAAAAAGTCACTCGTACCGTGAGAACAATCTTGGTCAGCCAGGAAAGAACGTGTCAGCTAAAGCCAAGTGGCAACACCGTCTCGAAATTCCCTCACCTGCTTGCTGTGACGTCAGATTTTGATCGCGTCTGGCCAGGCCTATAGTCAGTTTTCGATCACTAAAGTTGGACTGCATTTTATTGTAAAAGTTTCATAGACTAACCTCAGCAGGTTTCAGGAACTACGCCTGAGCCACCAATGGCCTAAACACCGTAAAATATTCTCGAATTCCCGACGTCGCAATGGCGTATCAGCGCTGCCATTTCTGCGCGAAACTGAAGACAATGAAACGTTCACCTCCATTGGCTCTTGTACGATGAGGATGCCGAAAGAGTACTTCGTAAGGCTAAACTCCTTTAATATTTCTCTCGAGTGGTTCCTTTAAAGAGTGGACAGCTCTAGATATTCCCACTGCCCTGGCATGGCAGTCATTCAGTGAACGCTTCTCTCATCATCATTGTCATCATTTTTTATTTCAGAATTAAGTGACAGACCGAAATGTATTACGAACATCTTGGTCCCTAGTCAATGGCTAGCCGGGTTCAATCCCAGATTTACATTGTGAAAAAGTGCAGACGTGGCATAGCGGGGGCAGACTAGAATAAAAAAAAGGGCATAAAGCGTGTAATATCAACACGATTGATCGTCGTCATCATCATCTTCATCATCAAATTTCTTTTTAGAAATCATAACAATAGATACAAACTGTCTGGATAGGTAGCCTAGAATTGCTAGTGGCTGGTTAAGCTCAGCTGTAGAAAAAAAAAGTTCTTAAAACTGATGAAGCAGTAAAGAGGCATGTACCGAATCCCATCACTCCTACAAATAGGAAGTAACATAAGTAAAACGCACTGACGACAAGTAAAAAGTGCTGATTACGAATCCTGATTTTGCAAGTGAAATGTTTGCGAACTTCATTTAAAGTAATATGCTACGTTAGTTTCCTGGGATGGATTATTCAAAAATTTTCCCGTAGATTCAATTAATCGTTTCCTGTATAAATTGTAGCATATTTAGGCAAATTAAGATTGCCGCTAGGTGCATCTCTAGTGCTCTGAGATGAAATGGTGAAAAGTGTAGCAGAGAAATGAAAGCCAGTGCATATTATCTTGTTCCTAATAGTAAATTCAGCACTGTTCGTATACATTTTCATCTCGTGGACCTAACAAATTACCACGTCGCAGATTTCGTAGGATATAAAGCGACGAAATAAAGTATGGAGAATGTAAGGGATGGTTGTGAACAATATCCTCGCGTATCGTTAAATTCCTTTAACATCTGAAAATGTAGCTGCGTCAAGAGCAGCTGTGTAAAAGTATGATATTCTATTCACTGCAGGGAAGCCGCCTCCAATTCATGCCAGGCCTTGTTCGAGTACATGGTTGTCGTTCTCGTTCTCGCAGTACTCCTAGCCTCGTTTATGTTGATGTCCGGCGGTAGTGAGTATTGCTTTCAGTGTTACTTGCACGCACACTACAGTGTCGTATACTTTTTCAAGCTCTCCACTCGCTAAACAATAGCTGTTAAGTGTTACTTCATGCACCTCTCGTTGCCTCGATGGCACATGCTATCATAATCAGAATGTTAGGTGATTTTTTGAGAACTGTAGAATAAAGAAGTCGAGGGCGAGATGCAAAGGCTCGTGCCAGCGCCATCTTAGTCGCTGTTGTTCGATCGATAAACAGCATCGGACGGACGTCAGTTTCCTTCTTCCACAGTGATCAAGAGATAAAAACTAATCCATCAGTCATTTATCTAGGCGTCATAATGTCAATTGGTGGTTCTTGGTGGGAATATGGTGATACGTTAGTAAGAAGTGCAAGGCGTGCCTTTAGTTTCTTGCAGCAAAGTTCAAAGCCTGTAAGCTGTGACGTAAAATTATTCACGCATAAAATATGTTTTATCGATTCTAATGAAGGCCTGCCCGGGCGTGAGACCCGTTTTGTGGCGTGCATATTCAAGCCGTCACCGTTAGTTTTATTTTTTGTTTGTTTGTTTGTGGAGATACCACTTGTTTTTAATTATGGTGGCTACACAAAAACAGAACTTGGTAAACTCAATTGTCTGAACGACGGAGCAGGTTACATCTCAGGCTACCTTAATCAATTTTCCATAATCAGACGGGAATCCGCTCACTAAACTATTTGGAATGTTTCCTTTTAGACCACTTATGTCAGGTTAGAGCGGAGTACATTTTTGGGGGCAGGTATTTTCTACAATTCTTTTTTTTTCGCAAACCATTGTCACGTGGAATTCACTTGTGACGGGTGTGGCTTACTGCAGCTAGCAATGACGGTGTGCTTCAGCACAATTTGAACCCGGCGATAACGCTGCAATGGCTCTCCGGCTCGTGTATCTAAAAAGAATAAAATAAACACAAAGTATTATACGAATAAGTAATGCAATTACTATTATTGTGAAGCCGAATATTACGTAGTAGTAGTAGTAAACACTTTATTTAGGTCCTGAGAAGCTAGGCAGGCGGGCCTGCTAGCCGTTGGCTAGTCCCATGTCGGAACAGAGAGGCCGTGCCTCTCCGCTCGTTCACGGGCCCTCTGGACAGCCAGATCAAAACATACCGAATATTACGTGAATTACTTTTTTTCACTTCGGCTGATCTTCACTCAGGTGGCCGGAGGAACGGTAAAGGCGGTGACCCAAGGAAACCGACCCATGATCATGCAGTGGTGGACGCCACCGATGAAAATAACAATACTGGTGCATTAGATCCAACAGAGGAACCGTCGTACGAGTTGGCTGCCCCGGAAGGCGCGATGCCGCTGAGCGATCACGTCGACCTTCAACAAGTAAGCAAATGAAAAGGTTAGCGCTAAAGCGCAATGATATTAAAATGAACTGTATTTTTTAAAGCGAAGCTTTATATGGCTAGGCGAAACGAAAAACAGTCTGTCCATCGCCTGCGTACAGAAAAATATCATCATCAGCATCGGCTCGAGCTTCGTTGTCTTCTTCCGCGGCTGGCTCATTTTCGCCCCTCGGGTTGCGCTCGCGCTCGGCACGCGATCGTACCACTGCTCCGGCGTTCGTCGTCGTCTTCTTCTACCACTGTTGGCTCCGCTGCCGCTCATCATTCCAGCGCAGAAGTTCTCTTCTGTCGTCGTAATGGGGAAGCCGCGTTTACGGGGGTATGAGCCATTGCTTAAGGGGCATGAGCCATTCATTGTCTTACGTGACGGACAGGTTGAATTTTGCAGCAATTTAATTTCGAAGAATCGAAAGCGGCAATGGCGGGCGGATGCTGCTAACCACGCCGCCGAGCAAACTCGAGACCTCGAACGCAAGCGACAACGGCGGACTGCGGGCATACCGTCAGTGACCTCGTTCTCTCCGCCGCAGCCGCGTTCGGCTGCGGATATCTGCGGTGTTACTTAAGAAAGACGCCAACTGTTATAGATGTTTGAGAGGCACGTGCTGTCGCGTGGAGCTTCATTGCGTCGTAATGTTTAGACGCTGCGCGGAAGAGATCGGGGAAGGACAGCCTCGCCTTCTCCCGCCGCACTCCCCTCCTGTGGTGGATGCGGGAGAGGAGGAAGGCAGTCGCCTTCCGCATCGGGGCTCCCTAAAGGGCTGCAGAAAATAGCGCATCTTCCTCTTCACGACCACAATCTCTCTCTCATGTTGCGAAGTCTGAGGGTCCGAGCGGCCACAAAGGTTCCATGGATTTTTTCGTGCCAGATATCGGGAGAAGAAGAGGTACAGTGAGATCAGAAAACGGTTTTGTATACAAATTTAGACGTGGTATTTTACACGAAAAGCTCCATGATATTGGAGCCGTCTACACGCTAACGTATTTGCATGTTCTCGCATTTACATCTCCGGGCGTCCCCACAACACTCAAGTCCCGCTGTTTTATCCCTTTCGTTTCCCTCTTTCACTCGACGAGGAAATGCATTTTAGTTCTTCTTAGCCAATGACCATCTTCGACCACTTCGCGATATCCAGCCCATGATGTGTCCCCGTCCTGCCGGGCTCCGCCTCCAATGTCGCTTATCGTCCCCGCACACCAGGTAACGGGTGACACCTTGGGAACCAAACGTTGACTTGTTTCCCACGGAAATGCTCGACGCTGACCCCTTGCAAGAATCAGTCGCCTCTTCGTGTCGGTCTTTTCGCGGAAGCCACCGTTTCCAGGGAGGGTGGTGGCTGTTGTCTTGGAAGGGGCTCCAGGTTGGCGCGTCACAGTCGGCGCCGGGCCTCGTCGAAGTTCGGGCGGGCGCTGGTGCTTCACGGAAACGCACCAAGAGCGATGTTGCCGTTTTAACTACGCACGAGGCCGATGACCCATTGCCGCCTGGGGACTAATTGCTCCTCCATCAGTCCCAGGTGACGTTTGACGCTCCCCGACCGCGAGAAACGACAAGCGTGAAGAGCACTTCATAGCTTCACGTCTGTAGATGAGGCCTCCTTTGTCCCCAAGGACCGCCAGACACAACAATCAATAGATAACACACATATGACAAATCGGCTTGAGTTACTGTATATGCTCCCTACGGGAGCAGAGTTGCGAATAGGTCCGCCATCTTGCCCGCCGACGCATCCTTGTTAAAGCCGAAAAGCCACTCCTGAATGCAGAGTACGGCGCGGCCTACCTGCCGACTGTGCTTGCTCCTTCATTCAGCGAAGGCGGTGGCGCGGCGGGTGGCAGTGCAGGCCATAGAAACTCCATGGTACAGACGCAGCTGTGAAGTTGGCTTTCCCTCGCTTCTTGAGCATGTGACCAGATGTGGCGAATAGGGGCGCGAGCGGACCGTTCAATCAGATGCGTGACCCTGATCCCCGAGGGGAACATATACAGTAACTCTATAATCGGCTTACACGCGGCGCCACCGATACTACCGCCAGAATTTTACTGGTTGACGGCCTCTGTTCTCCACAGAAATACGCAGTGAAGACATGAGCGCTTCCTAAATATCGTCACTGTAATAAACATGATCCTTCAAGCGCATCATTCCTTTCGTAAAGCAAGGAGTTTTCCAGAAGCGTTCTGCTATTCGCTGAAGTTGACAACAATCGTGCATTGCTTCCTCATATTTCTTTTTCCTTTTCAACAAGCATGGTCGTACTGGGTGCTCAAGTTTGACTTTATTGTGCTTAATTGTTTTCCTGAACATTCTTTTAAGTCAATTATACTGTCGGGAACCGAGGGGCCGCAGCGGAGCGCCAGAACAAGGAGACCAGCTCAGCAGACTTTCAGAACGGACTAGCGCGTGCCGTGCTTGCGCCGCTGGCACGCGCCGCCCAACTTTATTTTTCTCGTCAGTCGGCCCCAAGGCGCCGGCCGAGAGCGATGACCTTAGCGTCCCCACTGAACAGCGTCGGTGGGTGCTACAGGGCCCCCCGCCCAGAAGGAACGGCGAGGTGTACTCGTCGACGAGGCAGATATGAGGCTGTCTTGGTGTCAAGCAGATCGATGGGTGCGCCAGAGACATCCGCGGGGAGCTCCTTGGGAGGCATATCGACGTAGGCCGGTTTGAGGCGGTCCAGCGAAACGACTTCTTCGCGGCCATTCAATGGGATGGTGGCGGACTTCTGCGTCTTGTGGATGACACGGTACGGTCCGTCGTAGGAGGGTGTAAGAGGCGCCTTTATAGCGTCTCGTAGGAGGAACACGTGGGACGAGGACTCAAGGTCCGGGTGCACAAAGATGTTGAGGTCCGATGATCGAGGTGGTACGGGTCGCAGTCGCTGAATGCAGTCCTGTAGGCGTTGGAGGTACTGTAGCGGCTCGGGCGAGGGGACCGAAGAAACGAACAAGTCTCCAGGAAGCCGCAGGAGTGCGCCGTAGACGAGTTCGGCCGCTGAACAGCCAAGGTCGCGACGAAGGACGGCACGTAGGTCGAGAAGCACCATAGGAAGGTGGTTGACCCAGTGCTTTCGATCCAGGCGCACAGTGAGTGCAGCCTTGAGCTGGCGATGGAGCCGCTCAACCATGCCGTTGGCACAGGACTGATATGCAGTGGTACGGCAGTGCTTAGTTCCAAGCAGGCGGTTGAGCAAAGTGAATGTGCAGTAAAATTGCCGGCCGCGATCAGTTGTCACAATGCTGGGGCAGCCGAAGCGGGAAACCCATGCTGAAACGAAGGCTTTGGCGACCGTTTCCGCAGTGATGTCCGGAATGGGCATGGCTTCGGGCCAACGGGTGAAGCGGTCGATCATTGTGAGAATGTAGCGACAGTAGTGAGAGTGTGGAAGTGGTCTAACCAAATCAAGATGGACGTGGTCAAAACGGCAGCCAATGGCTGTGTGGGACTCTTCGTGTGGCGGGTCACTTTGCCGGTCTGGCATGCGAGGCACGAGCGGGCCCACTGGCGAACATCGGTGTTAATGCTTGGCCAGACATACCGCTGTGTAACGAGGCGCAGCATGGCTCGGATGCTGGGATGGCAGATGTCATGAAGTGATTGGCACACCGCGCGACGGAAGGCAGCCGGAATCAAGGGGCGAGGTGTAGCCGCTGACATGTCGCACCAGAGGGAGCCAGGCACAAATGGGCGAGGAACGAGTTGTAGGCGGAAGGCACGGGGATGGTCACGCAGCACTTGCAGCTCGGGGTCTTCCATCTGCGCACGAGATAGACCTCCCCAATCCACAGTCGATGTAGAAGTGCCGAGGGAGGTGATGCGTGAAAGTGAGTCAGTTGCCTCATTGTCGGTGCCTTTAATGTGCCGGATAACCGTTGTGAACTCCGATATATAGGCCAGTTGACGAACTTCACGTGCAGCGTATATACTTGGAATAGTTTGTACGGAATACATACACCAGAGACTTATGATCAGTTAGAATATAAAATGGCTGGCCTTCCAAGAAGTGCCGAAAGTGCTGGATGGTGGAGTAGATGGCGAGCAGCTCGCGACCAAAAACGCTGTAGCGAGTCTCGGCAGGTTGGAGCTTCCGAGAGAAGTAACCCCGTGGGCGCCACTCGGAGTTGATTTTCTGCTGGAGAACAGTGCCGGTGGCCACACTGGAAGCATCCACCATGATGCGGGTTGGCACGTTAGTTCTCGGGTGTATGAGAAGTACCGCATCGGCGACGGCTTGTTTAGCAGCCCTGAAAGCAGCGTCAGCTTCGGGAGACCAGGAAATCGCAGATGAGGAGCCTTTGGTCGTGCGAAGAAGGTCAGTCAGTGGGTGTAGAAGCTCAGCGCAGTGCGGAATGAAACGTCGGGAGAAATTCACTAGGCCGAGGAACTCACGCAGCTGGCGTAGGGTAGTGGGTGCTGGGAAGTCTTTCATGGCCTGGACGTGAGAGGGCAACGGACGAATTCCCAGCTCCGAGATGTGGTGGCCCAGAAACCCGAGCTCGGAAGATCCAAATACGCATTTCTGGGGGTTGACAACCAGGCCAAATTGTTGAAGGCGTTGAAAGAGTTCCCGGAGGTGACGCTCATTATCTTGTGGATTGCGACTTGCGACGATGGATGTCGTCGATGTAGGCAAATACAGCCGGGAGGCCGCGCGTTACCTCAGTATGTGCACATACTCAGTATGTGAGTATGTGCGCATGCCCTTTGCGTAACAGAAAGGGCATGCGCACATACTCAAACAAGCCGAAGGGTGTAGTAATGGCTGTCTTCGGGATATCGGCCGGCTCAACGGGGATTTGGTGATAGTCCTTGACAAGGTCCACCTTACTAAAGATTTTGCATCCTTCCAAATGGCCTGTGAAATCTTGAATGTGTGGAAGGGGGTAGCTATCCTGGACCGTGTGAGCGTTGAGCGCCCGGTAGTCACCGCACGGACGGCAGTCACCCGGTTCTTTCTTGGGCACCAGATGAAGCGGGGAGGCCAAACTGCTGGACAAAGGGCAAATAATACCTAGCTGGAGCATGTGCTCGAATTCCCGTTTAGCAATGTCCAGACGCTCATCTAAGAGGCGGCTCGGACGGGCTGCGACGGGTGGACACGCGTGACAATGTGGTGGGTGATGCTGTGCTTGGGTGGCTGATTTAAATTGCAGGGCCTCGTCACCTCAGGGAAGGTTTCGAGGATACGAGCATACGGGCATCATAGGATCAGCGTGCGGATGCCGGTGGGAGCGACAGCCGACAGAACGCCAGGGATCGAGAGGCGCGTCTTGCTGTCAATCAGGCGATGACGGCGCATGCTGACGTCCGGTCGAAATGAGTCAGCAAATCGGAACCGAGGATAGGATGATGGACGTCGGCCACGATGAAGACCCACCGGAATGTGCGCCGCAGGCCAAGGTCGAGACCGAGGGACCGCAGACCATACGTGGCGATGGAGGTAGAGTTTGCCGCGCGGAGTGTAGGTCCAGGTGACTTAGAAGCGCGGTCACGCTTGGAGGACGGCAGTACACTGACCTCGGCACCCGTGTCTACAAGGAACCGCAGGCCGGAAATGCGATCCATAACTATGAAAAGGCGGCCGGGTTGTAAGGTGAGGTCACATGCTGCCGTCAGTGATCTCGCGGTGCGTTTCCCGACCATTTGCATGGGGACTTGCACTGACGGGCGCGGTGCTGGAAAGTGCGATGGTAGCAGCAGATAGGCGAGCGTCGAGGACTGCGCGAGCGGCGAGTGGTCGGGGAAGAGGGACTGCGGCTGGGGCATGAGGTGGAGCCGCGCTGGTCATCGGAGGACGTCCGAAGGGCGTCGATGGAAATGGCGAGCTGGTCGATCCGCGACTCTAAGCGGGCCATGATTGAGGACTGGCGTTGAAGAGAGGGCGGCGACTGAAGGAGAAGTCGCGTCGTGGACTCGATCAGGGAGCTGGGCGAGGCGGTCGAGGGTCAAATCCTCTGTAGCAGCCAAGAAAAGGCGGGTAACTGTGGTAAGCGCTGCAGGAAGAGCTCCCTCAACAGCGCACTGTTCGAGTCGACGTTGCTTGTGCCCAGGAGCTGTCGCATGCTGTTGAGCAGCTGGGAAGGGCGGCGATCTCCAAGGTCCTCGGAGGTGAGCAGCTGCTGGAGGCGCGCGCTCTCAGACGCCGTGGTGCGTTCTAAAACTGTCTACTTCAGCTGCTGGTACGGGGCATCACTCAAAGGTGCAGCAATAACGTCCGCCACTCCTGGAGCCACCTCAGGAGACAGGTTGCAAAGTAAGGGGCGAAACCGCGAAGTCTCCGAGGTGATGTGGTGCAGATAGAAGATGGCTTCGACCTTGACGAACCAAACCTGCGGGTTTTGGCGCCAGAACGCGGGCAGGTGGACATGTAGAGCTGCGAGGTCCCGTGGGCACGAGGTAGCATCAGGCGGAAGGTTACCTGAGGGCGGGAGGTTGCTGGGGTCGGTCATTTCTTAGGCCGGAGTCTCCCACCACTGTCGGGAACCAAGGGGCCGCAGCGGAGCGGCAGAACAAGGAGACAAGCTCAGCAGGCTTTCAGAACGGACTAGCGCGTCCCGTGCTTGCGCCGCTGGCACGCGCCGCCCAACTTTATTTTTCTCGTCAGTCGCAGCCGGCCCCAAGGCGCCGGCCGAGAGCGCTGACCTTAACGTCCCCACTTAGCAGCGTCGGTGGGTGCTACAGTACCATTGCCTGTTTTAATTTTTGCGTACCGCTGTCACTCTACCATTGGGGCCAGTGTTTGGGAAGCCTGGCAGCTTTGCACGGGCTACAATTAGGCCGCGTTGCATATGTAGGTTTGCATGGAACCCGCGTAGCGTAGCTAACAGCTGGCGGAGTTTGGTTATGGCGCAGATTGATTATGAAAATACATTTCATTCGGTAGAGATACCAGCAGTGATAGAGGCATTGCGTAACCAAGGAGTACAGGAGGCATACGTGAATATCTTGGCAAATAGCTACAAAGATTCCACAGCCACCTTGGTTCTCCACAAAAAGGGTAGAAAGTTACCTATCAAGAAATGTGTCAAGCAAGGAGAAACAATCTCTCCGATGCTGTTCGCAGCATGCTTAGAAGAAGTATTCAGGTTCTTAGAGTGGGAAGGCTTAGGAGCGAGGATCAACGGCGAATATTTCAGCAACCTTCGGTTCGCAGATGACATTGTCCTATTCAGCAACAATGGGGATAAATTACAACAAATCATTCAGGACCTTAACCGAGAAAGTGTAAGAGTAGGGTTGAACATTAATATGCAGAAGACAAAGATAATGTTCAGTAACCTGGCAAGGAAACGAAAATTCAGGTATGCCAGTGAGCCTGTGAGTTAGTGACCTCAGGGACAACAGGGACAGCTCTGAAACCAAACACAGACGAAACTGCTTTTTTAAAGGAGTTCTTTGATTTTTTTGACAACTGGGAGACACATGACCGGAAAATCGGCTTCTTATAAGTAAAAGCACAGCAGAAGCGATTCGCGTGACATTGCAGTCTACCCTTCGTGGAACACCTTTGTTTAACGTGCAATTTTAAGAACGTCATGACTTCAAGATTAGGCCAGGACAAATTAGAAAACCTGTTTGGAATTGTGAGACAGTCGAACGGCATGAACGCCCACCCAACACCAGCATATTTTCTTTTCACTTTAAATGCACTTGCATTTGGTAATTTGGTAAAGTCGCAGAAGGCAGGTAACTGTCGTCCTGAGGTGGTTAGTTCACTGTTAAGTCACAGCAGCCACACAGACGTTCCCTCACGTGTCATCGACGCGCTTGACAGGCTCGTCGATGAGGGAAACATCCATGACGCTGAAGCGACACTGGACTCTATCCCACCAGAAGATCACGGAGGCTACGTAATTCCCAATAGTTCTAGTCGCCTCAGCCTTTATATCACAGGGTACGTAGCCCGCCAGACTCTGCAGAAAACTAGCCGCAAAGGTTGTGCCGAATTCCTGTCTATTCCGAAAGCGCGTGCAGCAATGGACCGGAGAAATGAATTCATTATACAATTTGACTTCGGCGGTCTAATATACCCATCTGGATGCCTGGCGAGTCTAGTCAGCATGCATGAAGACTCATTCACAGTATTTTTCAGCACAAGATAAACAACAGCGGCAAGCATGTCAGGCTTAGCGATCTTTCTCGTAGGTGTGGAGCTGCCTAAACTTGGTTGTAGCGCACGCAATAAGGAACTCGCGCTTAGAGTGCTCAAACTTTACGTGCTGTTTCACTTTCGCTTCTATGTTTAATCTCTAAACCAAGAGAAGTCTTGCAAACGCGAACCCAAGTAAAACCCTAAGCTTAGGAGGTGCAAGTAGGCCTGCGTAAAAAACGCATGTGTTAATTAGTGTGCTATATATTTTTGTGGCATCTGCTCTGGAAATAAATGTATTTTGAAATGAGCTGTGTCCATCAGCCTCTTCCTTCCTCCCTAGATTTGGGAACCCTGCTTTCGCAACGTGACAACGGAGTACATAATGTTGGTTCTTTTTTTTTTGACGAATCATGTAATTCCACAGTCAAATAAATTCATAAAGTGTAATTATTGTCATGAACAAACTTCTGAATATCATTTGAGTACTAAAACAAATTCGTCAATAATTTTCATCTGGAAGTGCGGAAATCGCTTTGCCGAAGAACTCGTGACAAGAAAGAAAAAAGCGATCGAACAAATATACCGACAAGAAACACGCCATACGGACGACAGGACACATTGGGTCACAATATTCACGCTGCATCATATAGCAAATTAGGGCTCTGCTGGGAACACGCGCACCCACACTGACAAACATGCGCGCACGCACACGTACGTACACACGCATGCATCCCCCCCGCCATCTTCACGCACACATTCCTCACACACGCGTACACACATAATAACACACTCGCAAAAAGACAAGGAAATTAGGTTAGATGATACAGCTTTCGTTACCGCACAGGCAGTTCTCTGGAAGGGACAGGCAAGAACTGCGCACACTATCCCTTTTTGTATGTGTCTCATGCCGACCAGAGATGGCCGCACGTATTTACAAACGCTTTGAAGAGAATAGAACGCCGCTTGCACGATCGTGAGCGCAGCACAGGTTCACTCTAGCTAAACATAGCCTTCGCAACTGCTGCGCCGATCCCGGAGGCCCTATATGGCTCCGCTTGCTAGCAATGACTCCAGGCTGCAGCGACAGATGGCGCCGCAGTAGACCAGCCGCAGTAGACCAGGCTAGGTGACTATTTGTCGCCACCCCGTTTCAAAGGGGATGCCAATAAATCATCATCATCATCATCGTGCTTCAGCACCCCAGGTATAGTGATCGAAAAAGTCACGTTTTCGACCCCGGACGGCACACTGCCCTAGTCCAGTACACTATATTTCGGGATAGTAAAACAATTTCAGACGCGTCGAGCCTCCTTGTGGTGTCGTATGAAAACGATGGGATGTAAAGTCCTTTTTAGGGACTTTAATGGGATGGCGGCGTTCGCGCCACCTTATGGCATCGTATGGGAGCGTCAGAATGGCGGCGTTATTGAACTTCGGGATCGTAAAAAAATGGCTGTGGCTTAAAGGCCAAACCCCATATGCGCGAAAAGGCACGCGACAGCGACGAGCGACGGTATGAGTGACGAAACGGGCCGTTCGCGCGACGTGTCGCGTGGTCGAAATCGCGCGATCGCTCGGTTTTTCACATTTGAAATCTGTCGCCCGTCGCCCGGAAGTGCTGTGCTCAAGCAGCTAATAGTAAAACACCGGAACGGGATGTACATCAGTGACGTGCTGCCGGTTGTCTCCACGTGCTTTTCGACTCGCAGCAACGTGCACACAGTGAGCAAATACAGTAATGTTAATGCACGTGCATATAAAAAAAATACTGCAGGACAACGATCAAAAATTTTGTGTATTATTGTGCAACAAAACATCTTATTTTACACTACATACCGCTGACAACGCGCTAAATTTGGTACGAGTAGACGCCCTCATGCTAGCAACAATGGAGATCGCTCGCTGAAGCAGTCGCGTGAATGGGGTTTGCCCGTGCAAGCGACAGCTTGCGCGAAGGCGATATACGTTGCGTCGCTCGCCGCTGTCGCGTGCATTTTCGCGCATATGAGGTTTGGCCTCAACTCAGTTATGACTGGGTGTGCGTTGCGAGAGGTACGGTTAACCTTATTGTTTAGCTTGGTTCTCTCTACGGTTACATCTTTATCGTTTAGCTTCGTACATATGAGTGTGTAGGTTTGATTGTTACCTCTCGTTAAGTTATGGTTACATTAAAGACTAGACATTTTAAAAGTGTAACGCAGTTATTTTCAAAGTCTTCATCTTGTTGTTTCTCAATTGCCACACAGACGACCCGGTGGTCGGTGAGGCGGGTGGATAAGGGGTTGTCGTCCAGTGACTTGAACACGGTTCTACTGCTATCCTCATCTGAATCCACTCGCCTGGCCGCTTCATACTTACGATCGACGCATCTCGAGGCGTCTGGTTCGTTCTTCCTCTGTCTTCTCGGCTCGCTGCCTCATCTTGGTTTCGTTCCTAGGACGAAGCCTGGCTTCTTTCAGTCTCTCCCACTCACTTTCTGTATCTGCCGACGAATCACACCAACCCGCCCCTTCTATATCTACGATGCAACGCCAACGAATCCCACCGAGCCGGCCCTTCAATAAATGCGATGCAACGCCGGCTCCTCCTCTGTTGTGGCAACGCGGTTTCACCGGGTCCTCCTCTGACGTCATGCCAGATGGCGCGGCGAGCGGCGCTGCCAGCTGCGGCGGTTGCTAGTCAACGGCTCAGCTCGCGGTGCGGCCACCGGCCACAGCGAAGCGGCGAAAATGCGGCCAATGTAGCTCTCGCTACAAAAATTTTCGCAGTTTCACCCGAAAGGCGAAGCATCAATTGCGATAGCAAATTAGTAGAGAGCTATACGGAGTAAGGATAGTAGTTTAATCAGCTGTATAAACTTGGACATGTAGCAGCACCAGCAACGCGCAGAACTGTTGTCGACGCCGTCGGCGTTTTATGCGCGTTCGCACCGAACGCGCGTAGCGTTGGTGACTGTTACCGGTGCCTCTGGGGGCGGCTCGGAGGTTTTCGACGAGATCAGAACGGGACACGCGTCGAGCAGCGTCGGAAATCTTACCTACCTTCTCGCCTCGCAACGTTTTTATATAAATATGCATTTGGTGCCGCAGCTAAACGTCGCCTCCCCTCCCTCCTGTCCCGCCACGGCATTTGGCGCCACGGAAGAAGTCGCGTTTGCTCTCTATATATGGTGATTGTAACGGAGGAACGAGACCCAGCCCTTCAGGGAGCACGGCGCAGAACCCGCGTTTGCTCTCCGACGTGCGTTCGCTCCCCGTAAAAGCGCGTGTCCCTCGCTCCCTTTCACTCGCACATATAGCGTCCGGAGCGCGGCGACGATTTCATCGCCGTTGACGTCATACGGAACCTCACGGCGATGGCGACGACGACGGCAGAAATTTGCTTTGGAGTGTCCATATAATTGCTATCGCAATAAAACGTGTGCACCACACCGCGCTATTCGGGGGAATTGTTTGCTCCTTCATTACGTGATATAGCTTACCCTGGCGCCCACGTGCATGCGTAACGTCCATGTAGCCCCGATCACGCAAACCTGGAACGTTTCACGTGAGCAATGGTCATCCACCTTCACAGAGTGGAATGGCACTGAATTTCTTTTCTCTTTTTTTGTGGGTGGCTTTTGTTTGTAATTCTTAGTTATATAGATCAAAGGGTTACATTTCGGACAAGACTACGGAAGAGTGCAACTGCAGCCGAAGTTGTGCCTTGCTAAATGCAGGCCATCTTACACAACCACAAATGCTGCTCAGTATATTTTTCTGACTGCAGTTACAGTATTTCACGAAGTTATAACCACACGATTAAGAAAAAGCAGCCATGAGAATAATTTTGATCTCTGTGCAGTACTTTTAATCTATCGCTAGTTATTTAACGAACCACAACTAAGTGCCTCAGCGACCCCAGTGGGGCACCTTCTGTTGTCCGGCGTAGCAGTAACACTTGCACGCTAGTGCCGGCAGTACATTAACAGTATTAATGGATTGGTTGTTTGGTTGAGGTGTTTGTTGCGGGCGGGTTGCATTATGAAATGGCTATACCATACTAAGAAAGCGTTTTAGTAATGTGGTTTGCTGGGCCACTTGGTGCATGTTGACAGTATAAGGTGTCCCAGCAATTATAGACACGAGCGCAAGAAAAATTAGTAGCATTTCCTCTGTCAAGGAAACGGGAGTAAGCAAAGCTTGTCGCGTGTTTCTTCGGTGTTCCTCCGAACGAATTGCACTGACGAGTACCACGTTGTGCTTGAACCACAACCGGCCACCCATACGGCGGCTGGCTCCGAAGTTCCGGTTGCGACATTAGCGTTGAAACCTGGCCGTCACACCGGGGAAGTTGCCGCTAGCTTGCCGATTCGTGCGACACCTTTGTCGTGTGTTGCATGGATCGGCACGGATCGGCACAACTCAGAGTCGGCGGCTCTTCGCTGACGTTTGGCCTCAACATCGCGCTCCCTGAACTTAGGGCCCGCAGGTCTTCGATGACGTTTCGCCTGGGCTTCGGAGGCCCTCACGCTAGAATCAGCACGTCGACGACGAGGCTTCCCGAGCGCGTTCATTGTAGATGGATTTCCATCAAATTTCTTCAAAATTAATTATGTCTGTTACATAAGACATTGAAGGACTCATACCACCATAAGCACTGGCTCAAACCCCCGTAAACCCGGCCTCTGCGTTACAACGACTGAAGAGAAGTGAAATTCTACGCTGGAATGAGCAGCGGCAACCCAGCCAGCTGTGGAAGCAGACGACGATGACGAACGCGGGAGCAGTGGCACGAGCGCGCGCTGACCACCTCGGCATATAAAACCCCGCTTTTAAGGGAGCGTATGACGAACCGACCCCATATGTTAGCGCCGGTAGAATGCAATGATTGTACACTTTTCTTTTCAACGACAGTGGTAAGCTCCCAGTCAGGATTTGGCAATGCCTGCCGTATGCATTCCAACCCAATTTTATTATTCTGTAAACTTCTTTCTCATGATCAGGGTCCCCTGTGAGTAACTGGCATAGATAAACGTACTTCTTTACAGACTCTAGAGGCTGACTGGCGATCCTGAATTCTCGTTACCTTGGCAGAAACTTGGAGGTTAACAAAGAAACTCAAGAACGAGTCAAGGACCGCACAAAGAGCGATGGAACGAAAAATGTTAGGCCTAACGTTAAGAGACAGGAAGAGAGCAGTGTGGATCAAAGAGCAAACGGGGATAGTTTTTATTCTAGTAGACCTTAAGAGGAAAAAATGGAGCTGAGCTGGCCACGTAATGCGCATGATGGATCATTACAGCTAAAGAATGGATACCAAGAGAAGGGAAGCGCAGTCGAGGACGGAAGAAAACCAGGTTGGATGATGAAGTTAGGAAATTCGCAGGCGCAAGTGGAGTACGCTAGCGCAAGACAGGGGTAATTGGAAATCGCAGGGAGAGGTCTATGTCCTGCAGTGGACATAAATATAGGCTGATGATGATGAACTTTCCAATGTGAAAAGAAAACGTCTTATAAAGAATATTATTGAGAGTGTGTTCCCTGTACCATTGTGTCGGTTAATGTTTCAA